>NC_067399.1:2077739-2365239 GCF_016432865.1 Antechinus flavipes
ATCTGTTTTATACTTGTCTATACCCCTCATCGGTGTAGACAAGCCATTACTTTAGGCATGCTGTCTCCCTCATTAGGATATTAACTCCTCGAGAGCTAAGACTGGCTGGACTTGGTCTTACTATCTCTAGGAGTTCATTCCAAGAGGGGGAATGGGTCAGCTTGCGCCCAGAGGGTTATGCTTAAGTCTGGTAGCCCCCTTTCCCCCCAACCCAGTGGAAGGAAGACAGAGTCATCTCTTTGGATTTATCCTCTGCTCAGTTGTCAGAGTGAACTTATTTCCTGTCTAGGTCACTTGATTTGGGGTTTATAAAAAAGAGAAACCAAAGATCAGAGCCACTGGGGGCACTTGGTATGCAGGGGCCATTGTATTGAAGGGCCAGAGCGGTGACGTATCTGCCAAGGCAGGAATGGGGGGGGAGCCCTGTGTATGTCTATGACCCTCCCCCATCCCCAAGGATGTCCTACGTTGGAAGACACAACTTTTTATGGGGGGAGCTCCTACAGAGGAGTCCATAAGCCCCCTGTGGGCATGGAGAGGAGCTGCTCCTTCTCTGGGCCTTTCTCCACCCAAGAAATGGACATATTTGCTGTATGACTTCCTGAGCCGTTGCTCCTCCCCACAAACCTGAGTAGGTCTGGTGAACTGTGAGGGGTACAAATTTGGAGTTCTGCTGTCTAGAGAGTCCTGGCTTTGTTATGGTGTCTAGAAAGTCAGGGCTGTGTTCTAGTGTACAGCGAGTCCTGACTGTGTTCTCGCGTCTAGAGAGTCCTGGCTGTGTTCTGGCGTCTAGAGAGTCCTGGCTGTGTTCTGGCGACTAGAGAGTCCTGGCTGTGTTCTGGCGACTAGAGAGTCCTGGCTGTGTTCTGGCGTCTAGAGAGTCCTGACTGTGTTCTCGCGTCTAGAGAGTCCTGACTGTATTCTGGTGTCTAGAGAGTCCTGGCTGTGTTCTGGAGTCTGCAGAGTCCTGACCGTTCAGGTGTCCAGAGAGTGCTGGCTGTGTTCTGGTGTCTAGAGAGTCCTGGCTGTTCTGGTGTCCAGAGAGTCCTGGCTGTGTTCTGGTGTCTAGAGAGTCCTGACTGTGTTCTGGTGTCTAGAGAGTCCGGGCTGTGTTCTGATGTACAGAGAGTCCTGGATGTGTTCTGGTGTCTAGAGTTCTGATTGTTCTGATGTCCAGAGAATCCTGAGTGTTCTGGTGTCTAAAGAGTCCTGGCTGTATTCTGGTGTACAGAGAGTCCTGGCTGTATTCTGGTGTACAGAGAGTCCTGGCTGTGTTCTGGCGTCTAGAGAGTCCTGACTATTCTGGCGTCTAGAGAGTCCTGACTGTGTTCTGGTGTCTAAAGAGTCCTGATTGTTCTGGTATCTAGAGAGTGCTGGCTGTGTTCTGGAGTCTACAGAGTCCTGACAGTTAAGGTGTCCAGAGAGTGCAGGCTGTATTCTGGAGTCTAGAGAGTCCTGACTGTTCTGGTGTCTAAAGAGTCCTGGCTGTGTTCTGGTATCTAGAGAGTCCGGGCTGTGTTCTGATGTACAGAGAGTCCGGGCTGTGTTCTGATGTACAGAGTCCTGGATGTGTTCTGGTGTCTAGAGTTCTGATTGTTCTGCTGTCTAGAGAGTCCTGAGTGTTCTGGTGTCTAGAGAGTCCTGGCTGTGTTCTAGAGTCTAGAAAGTCATGGCTATGTTCTGGTGTCTAGAAAGTCAGGGCTGTGTTCTGGTGTCCAGAGAGCCCTGGTTGTGTTCTGGATTCTAGAATTCTGATTGTTCTGGAGTCTAGAGAGTCCTGACTGTGTTCCGGTGTACAGAGAGTCCTGGCTGTGTTCTGGAGATAAGAGGGTCCTGACTATTCTGGCGTCTAGAGAGCCCTAACTGTGTTCTGGGCGTCTAGAGAATCCTGACTGTGTTCTGGTGTACAGAGAGTCCTGGATATGTTCTGGAGTCTAGAGAGTCCTGACTGGTCTGGTGTCCAGAGAGTCCTGGCTGTGTTCTGGCCATAAGGATATGGGACAGACTACAGTACACCAAGACAGATGGAGGCCACAGATGATGGAGGATTTGGTTATTAGACTGTAAACTCTAGAACATCAGAACTTAGACACCAGAAAACATTCAGGACTCTCTGGACACCAGAACATAGGAATCTCTAGACACTGGAACACAACCAGGACTCTCTAGAAACCAGAACACAGCCAGGAATCTCTAGACACCAGAACACAGCAAGGACTCTCTAGACAGCAGAATAGTCAGGAATCTCTAGACACCAGAACACACTCAGGAATCTCTGGATACCAGAATAGTCAGGACTCTCTAGACGCCAGAATAGTCAGGACTCTCTAGACGCCAGAATAGTCAGGACTCTCTAGATGCCAGAATAATCAGGACTCTCTAGACGCCACAACAGAGTCAGGACTCTCTAGACGCCACAACACAGTCACGACTCTCTAGACGCAAGAATAGTCAGGACTCTCTAGACACTACAACACAGTCAGGACTCTCTAGACGCCAGAATAGTCAGGACTCTCTAGATGCAAGAAGAGTCAGGACTCACTAGACGACACAACACAGTCAGGACTCTCTAGACGCCAGAATAGTCAGGACTCTCTAGAAACTACAACACAGTCAGGACTATCTAGAGACCACAACACAGTCAGGACTCTCTCGATGCAAGAATAGTCAGGACTCTCTAGACACTACAACACAGTCAGGACTATCTAGAGACCACAACACAGTCGGGACCCTCTAGACGCCAGAATAGTCAGGACTCTAGACGCCACAACACAGTCATGACTCCCTCGACGCCAGAATAGTCAGGACTCTCTAGATGCCACAACACAGTCAGGACTCTCTAGACGCCAAAACACAGTCAGGACACTCTAGATGCCATAACACAGTCAGGACTCACTAGGCGCCAGAATAGTCAGGACTCTCTAGACACCACAACACACTCAGGACTCTCTAGACGCCAGAATAGTCAGGACTCTCTAGACGCCAGAATAGTCAGGACAGTCTAGACGCCACAACACAGTCAGGACTCTCTAGACGCAAGAAGAGTCAGGACTCTCTAGACGCCAGAAGAGTCAGGACTCTCTAGACGCCACAACACAGACAGGACTCTCTAGGCGCCAGAATAGTCAGGACTCTCTAGACACCACAACACACTCAGGACTCTCTAGACGCCAGAATAGTCAGGACTCTCTAGACGCCAGAATAGTCAGGACAGTCTAGACGCCACAACACAGGACTCTCTAGGCGCCAGAATAGTCAGGACAGTCTAGACGCCACAACACAGGACTCTCTAGGCGCCAAAAGAGTCAGGACTCTCTAGACGCCAGAAGAGTCAGGACTCTCTAGACGCCAGAAGAGTCAGGACTCTCTAGACGCCACAACACAGTCAGGACTCTCTAGACGCCACAACACAGACAGGACTCTCTAGACGCCAGAATAGTCAGGACTCTCTAGACGCCAGAATAGTCAGGACTCTCTAGACACCACAACACACTCAGGACTCTCTAGATGCCAGAATAGTCAGGACTCTCTAGGTGTCAGAATAGTCAGGACTCTCTAGACACCAGAATAGTCAGGACTCTCTAGACGCCAGAATAGTCAGGACTCTTTAGGTGTCAGAATAGTCAGGACTCTCTAGATGCCAGAATAGTCAGGACAGTCTAGACGCCACAACACAGTCAGGACTCTCTAGACGCAAGAAGAGTCAAGACTCTCTAGACGCCACAACACAGTCAGGACTCTCTAGACGCCAAAACACAGTCAAGACTCTCTAGACTCCAGAACAGTCACGACTCTCTAGACGCCACAACACAGTCAGGACTTTCTAGACGCCAGAACAGTCAGGACTCTCTAGACGACACAACACAGTCAGGACTCTTTAGATGCCAGAACAGTCAGGACTCTCTAGACGCCACAACACAGTCAGGACTCTCTAGACGCCAGAACAGTCAGGACTCTCTAGACGCCAGAATAATCAGGACTCTCTAGACTCCAAAACACAGTCAGGACAGTCTAGACGCCCCAACACAGTCAGGACTCTCTAGATGCCAGAATAGTCAGGACTCTCTAGACGCCAGAATAGTCAGGACTCTCTAGACGCCAGAATAGTCAGGACTCTCTAGACGCCACAACACAGTCAGGACTCTCTAGATGCCAGAACAGTCACGTCTCTGTAGACGCCAGAACACAGTCAGGACTCTCTAGACGCCACAACACAGTCAGGACTCTCTAGACGCCACAACACAGTCAGGACTCTCTAGACGCCAAAACACAGTCAGGACTCTCTAGACGCCACAACACAGTCAGGACTCTCTAGACGCCAGAACAGTCAGGACTCTCTAGACGCCAGAAGAGTCAGGACTCTCTAGACGCCACAACACAGTCAGGACTCTCTAGATGCCAGAACAGTCACGTCTCTGTAGACGCCAGAACACAGTCAGGACTCTCTAGACGCCACAACACAGTCAGGACTCTCTAGACGCCACAACACAGTCAGGACTCTCTAGACGCCAGAATAGTCAGGACTCTCTAGACGCCACAACACAGTCAGGACTCTCTAGACGCCAGAACAGTCAGGACTCTCTAGACGCCAGAAGAGTCAGGACCCTCTAGACGCCACAACACAGTCAGGACTCTCTAGATGCCAGAATAGTCAGGACTCTCTAGACGCCAGAATAGTCAGGCCTCTCTAGATGCTACAACACAGTCAGGACTCTCTAGACGCCAAAACACAGTCAGGACTCTCTAGACGCCAAAACATAGTCAGGACTCTCTAGATGCCACAACACAGTCAGGACTCTCTAGACGCCAGAATAGTCAGGACTCTCTAGACGCCAAAACATAGTCAGGACTCTCTAGATGCCACAACACAGTCAGGACTCTCTAGACGCCACAACACAGTCAGGACTCTCTAGATGCCAAAACATAGTCAGGACTCTCTAGATGCCACAACACAGTCAGGACTCTCTAGACGCCAGAATAGTCAGGACTCTCTAGACGCCAAAACATAGTCAGGACTCTCTAGATGCCACAACACAGTCAGGACTCTCTAGACGCCAGAATAGTCAGGACTCTCTAGATGCCAAAACATAGTCAGGACTCTCTAGACGCCACAACACAGTCAGGACTCTCTAGATGCCAAAACATAGTCAGGACTCTCTAGATGCCACAACACAGTCAGGACTCTCTAGACGCCAGAATAGTCAGGACTCTCTAGACGCCAAAACATAGTCAGGACTCTCTAGATGCCACAACACAGTCAGGACTCTCTAGACACCAGAATAGTCAGGACTCTCTAGATGCCAAAACATAGTCAGGACTCTCTAGATGCCACAACACAGTCAGGACTCTCTAGACGCCAAAACATAGTCAGGACTCTCTAGATGCCACAACACAGTCAGGACTCTCTAGACGCCAGAATAGTCAGGACTCTCTAGACTCCAAAACACAGTCAGGACTCTCTAGACTCCAAAACACAGTCAGGACTCTCTAGACGCCAGAATAGTCAGGACTCTCTAGAAGCCAGAATATTCAGGACTCTCTAGACGCCAGAATAGTCAGGACAGTCTAGACGCCACAACACAGGACTCTCTAGGCGCCAGAATAGTCAGGACTCTCTAGACGCCACAACACAGTCAGGACGCTCTAGACGCCACAACACAGTCAGGACTCTCTAGACGCCAGAATTGTCAGGACTCTCTAGACGCCACAACACAGTCAGGACTCTCTAGACGCCAGAATTGTCAGGACTCTCTAGACACCAGAATAGTCAGGACTCTCTAGACGCCACAACACAGTCAGGACTCTCTAGACGCCAGAACAGTCAGGTCTCTCTACACGCCACAACACAGTCAGGACTCTCTAGACGCCAGAATAGTCAGGACTCTCTAGACACCAAAATACAGTCAGGACTCTCTAGACGCACGAATAGTCAGGACTCTCTAGACGCCAGAATAGTCAGGACTCTCTAGACGCCAGAATAGTCAGGACAGTCTAGACGCCACAACACAGTCAGGACTCTCTAGACGCCAGAATAGTCAGGACAGTCTAGACGCCACAACACAGTCAGGACTCTCTAGACGCCAGAATAGTCAGGACTCTCTAGACACACGAATAGTCAGGCCTCTCTAGACGCAAGAGAAGAGTCAAGACTCTCTAGACGCCAAAACACAGTCAGGACTCTCTAGACGCCAGAATAGTCAGGACTCTCTAGACGCCAGAACACAGTCAGGACTCTCTAGACGCCAGAACAGTCACGACTCTCTAGACGCCAGAACACAGTCAGGACTCTCTAGACGCCAGAATTTTCAGGACTCTCTAGACACCAGAACAGTCAGGTCTCTCTAGACGCCACAACACAGTCAGGACTCTCTAGACGCCAGAACAGTCACGACTCTCTAGACGCCAGAACACAGTCAGGACTCTCTAGACGCCAAAACACAGTCCGGACTTTCTAGACGCCAGAACAGTCAGGACTCTCTAGACACCACAACACAGTCAGGACTCTCTAGACACCAGAATAGTCAGGACTCTCTAGACGCCAAAACACAACCAGGACTCTCTAGACGCACGAATAGTCAGGACTCTCTAGATGCACGAATAGTCAGGACTCTCTAGACGCCAAAACACAGTCAGGACTCTCTAGACGCCAGAATAGTCAGGCCTCTCTAGACGCAAGAGAAGAGTCAAGACTCTCTAGACGCCAAAACTCAGTCAGGACTCTCTAGACGCCAAAACACAGTCAGGTCTCTCTAGACGCCAGAATAGTCAGGACAGTCTAGACGCCACAACACAGTCAGGACTCTGTAGACGCCAGAATAGTCAAGACTCTCTAGACACCCAACACAGTCAGGACTCTCTAGATGCCAGAATAGTGAGGACTCTCTAGACGCCACAACACAGTCAGGACTCTCTAGATGCCAGAATAGTCAAGACTCTCTAGACACCCAACACAGTCAGGACTCTCTAGATGCCAGAATAGTGAGGACTCTCTAGACACCCAACACAGTCAGGACTCTCTAGACGCCAGAATAGTCAAGACTCTCTAGACACCCAACACAGTCAGGACTCTCTAGATGCCAGAATAGTGAGGACTCTCTAGACGCCACAACACAGTCAGGACTCTCCAGATGCCAGAATAGTCAGGACTCTCTAGACTCCAAAACACAGTCAGGATTCTCTAGACGCCAGAATAGTCAGGACTCTCTAGACGCCACAACACAGTCAGGAGTCTCTAGATGCCACAACACAGTCAGGACTCTCTAGACGCCAAAACACAGTCAGGACTCTCTAGACGCACGAATAGTCAGGACTGTCTAGACGCCAGAATAGTCAGGACAGTCTAGACGCCACAACACAGTCAGGACTCTCTAGGCGCCAGAATAGTCAGGACTCTCTAGATGCAAGAAGAGTCAAGACTCTCTAGACGCCACAACACAGACAGGACTCTCTAGACGCCAGAATAGTCAGGACTCTCTAGACGCCAGAATAGTCAGGACTCTCTAGATGCCAGAATAGTCAGGACACTCTAGACGCCACAACACAGTCAGGACTCTCTAGACACCAGAATAGTCAGGACTCTCTAGACGCCACAACACAGTCAGGACTCTCTAGACACCAGAATAGTCAGGACTCTCTAGACGCCAAAACATAGTCAGGACTCTCTAGACGCCAGAATAGTCAGGACAGTCTAGACACCACAACACAGTCAGGACTTTCTAGACGCCAGAATAGTCAGGACTTTCTAGACGCCACAACACAGTCAGGACTCTCTAGACGCCACAACACAGTCAGGACTCTCTAGTCGCCAGAATAGTCAGGACTCTCTAGACTCCAAAACACAGACAGGACTCTCTAGATGCCAGAATAGTCAGGACTCTCTAGACGCCACAACACAATCAGGACTGTCTAGACGCCACAACACAGTCAGGACTTTCTAGACGCCAGAACAGTCAGGACTCTCTAGACACCAGAATAGTCAGGACTCTCTAGACGCCAAAACATAGTCAGGACTCTCTAGACGCCAGAATAGTCAGGACAGTCTAGACACCACAACACAGTCAGGACTCTCTAGAAGCCAGAACAGTCAGGACTCTCTAGACGCCACAACACAGTCAGGACTCTCTAGACGCCACAACACAGTCAGGACTCTCTAGTCGCCAGAATAGTCAGGACTCTCTAGACGCCACAACACAGTCAGGACTCTCTAGTCGCCAGAATAGTCAGGACTCTAGACGCCACAACACAGTCAGGACTCTCTAGATGCCACAAGACAGTCAGGACTCTCTAGACCCCACAACACAGTCAGGACTTTCTAGACGCCAGAACCGTCACGTCTCTCTAGACGCCAAAACACAGTCAGTTCTCTCTAGACGCCAGAATAGTCAGGACTCTCTAGACGCCAAAACACAGTCAGGACTCTCTAGACGCCAGAATAGTCAGGACTCTCTAGGCGCCAGAATAGTCAGGACTCTCTAGACGCAAGAAGAGTCAAGACTCTCTAGACGCCACAACACAGTCAGGACTCTCTAGGCGACAGAATAGTCAGGACTCTCTAGACACCACAACACAGTCAGGACTCTCTAGATGACACAACACAGTCAGGACTTTCTAGACGCCAGAACAGTCAGGATTTTCTAGACGCCAGAACACAGTCAGGACTCTCTAGAAGCCAGAACAGTCAGGACTCTCTAGACGCCACAACACAGACAGGACTCTCTAGACGCCACAACACAGTCAGGACTCTCTAGACGCCACAACACAGTCAGGACTCTCTAGGCGCCAGAATAGTCAGGACTCTCTAGACGCAAGAAGAGTCAGGACTCTCTAGACGCCAAAACACAGTCAGGACTCTCTAGACGCCACAACACAGTCAGGACTCTCTAGGCGCCAGAATAGTCAGGACTCTCTAGACGCAAGAAGAGTCAGGACTCTCTAGACGCCAGAATAATCAGGACTCTCTAGACTCCAAAACACAGTCAGGACTCTCTAGATGCCAGAATACTCAGGACTCTCTAGACGCCAGAATAGTCAGGACAGTCTAAACGCCCCAACACAGTCAGGACTCTCTAGATGCCAGAATAGTCAGGACTCTCTAGACGCCACAACACAGTCAGGACTCTCTAGATGCCAGAACAGTCACGTCTCTGTAGACGCCAGAACACAGTCAGGACTCTCTAGACGCCACAACACAGTCAGGACTCTCTAGATGCCACAACACAGTCAGGACTCTCTAGACGCCACAACACAGTCAGGACTCTCTAGACGCCAAAACACAGTCCGGACTTTCTAGACGCCAGAACAGTCAGGACTCTCTAGACGGCAAAACACAGTCAGGACTCTCTAGACGCCACAACACAGTCAGGACTCTCTAGACGCCAGAATAGTCAGGACTCTCTAGACGCCAGAATAGTCAGGACCCTCTAGACGCCACAACACAGTCAGGACTCTCTAGATGCCAGAATAGTCAGGACTCTCTAGACGCCAGAATAGTCAGGACTCTCTAGACGCCAAAACATAGTCAGGACTCTCTAGACGCCACAACACAGTCAGGACTCTCTAGATGCCACAACACAGTCAGGACTCTATAGACGCCAAAACACAATCAGGACTCTCTAGACGCCAAAATACAGTCAGGACTCTCTCGACGCACGAATAGTCAGGCCTCTCTAGATGCTACAACACAGTCAGGACTCTATAGACGCCAAAACACAATCAGGACTCTCTAGACGCCAAAATACAGTCAGGACTCTCTCGACGCACGAATAGTCAGGACTCTCTAGACGCTACAACACAGTCAGGACTCTCTAGACGCCAAAACACAGTCAGGACTCTCTAGACGCCAAAACACAGTCAGGACTCTCTAGACGCCAAAACACAGTCAGGACTCTCTAGACGCCACAACACAGTCAGGACTCTCTAGACGCCAGAATAGTCAGGACTCTCTAGACGCCAAAACATAGTCAGGACTCTCTAGACGCCACAACACAGTCAGGACTCTCTAGATGCCACAACACAGTCAGGACTCTCTAGACGCCAGAATAGTCAGGACTCTCTAGATGCCAAAACATAGTCAGGACTCTCTAGATGCCACAACACAGTCAGGACTCTCTAGATGCCAGAATAGTCAGGACTCTCTAGACTCCAAAACACAGTCAGGACTCTCTAGACTCCAAAACACAGTCAGGACTCTCTAGACGCCAGAATAGTCAGGACTCTCTAGAAGCCAGAATATTCAGGACTCTCTAGACGCCAGAATAGTCAGGACAGTCTAGACGCCACAACACAGTCAGGACTCTCTAGGCGCCAGAATAGTCAGGACTCTCTAGACGCCACAACACAGTCAGGACTCTCTAGACACCAGAATTGTCAGGACTCTCTAGACACCAGAACAGTCAGGACTCTCTAGGCGCCAGAATAGTCAGGACTCTCTAGACGCCACACCACAGTCAGGACTCTCTAGACACCAGAATAGTCAGGACTCTCTAGACGCCAAAACACAACCAGGACTCTCTAGACGCACGAATAGTCAGGACTCTCTAGATGCACGAATAGTCAGGACTCTCTAGACGCCAAAACACAGTCAGGACTCTCTAGACGCCAGAATAGTCAGGATTCTCTAGCCGCTAGAATAGTCAGGCCTCTCTGGACGCTACAACACAGTCAGGACTCTCTAGACGCCAGAATAGTCAGGCCTCTCTAGACGCAAGAGAAGAGTCAAGACTCTCTAGACGCCAAAACTCAGTCAGGACTCTCTAGACGCCAAAACACAGTCAGGTCTCTCTAGACGCCAGAATAGTCAGGACTCTCTAGACTCCAAAACACAGTCAGGACTCTCTAGATGCCAGAATACTCAGGACTCTCTAGACGCCAGAATAGTCAGGACAGTCTAGACGCCCCAACACAGTCAGGACTCTCTAGATGCCAGAATAGTCAGGACTCTCTAGACGCCACAACACAGTCAGGACTCTCTAGATGCCAGAACAGTCACGTCTCTGTAGACGCCAGAACACAGTCAGGACTCTCTAGACACCAGAACAGTCAGGACTCTCTAGACGGCAAAACACAGTCAGGACTCTCTAGACGCCACAACACAGTCAGGACTCTCTAGACGCCACAACACAGTCAGGACTCTCTAGACGCCAAAACACAGTCCGGACTTTCTAGACGCCAGAACAGTCAGGACTCTCTAGACGGCAAAACACAGTCAGGACTCTCTAGACGCCACAACACAGTCAGGACTCTCTAGACGCCAGAATAGTCAGGACTCTCTAGACGCCACAACACAGGACTCTCTAGATGCCAGAATAGTCAGGACTCTCTAGCCGCTAGAATAGTCAGGCCTCTCTAGATGCTACAACACAGTCAGGACTCTCTAGACGCCAAAACACAATCAGGACTCTCTAGACGCCAAAATACAGTCAGGACTCTCTCGACGCACGAATAGTCAGGACTCTCTAGACGCTACAACACAGTCAGGACTCTCTAGACGCCAAAACACAGTCAGGACTCTCTAGACGCCAAAACATAGTCAGGACTCTCTAGACGCCACAACACAGTCAGGACTCTCAAGACTCCAGAATAGTCAGGACTCTCTAGCCGCCAAAACACAGTCAGGACTCTCTAGATGCCACAACACAGTCAGGACTCTCTAGACGCCAGAATAGTCAGGACTCTCTAGATGCCAAAACATAGTCAGGACTCTCTAGATGCCACAACACAGTCAGGACTCTCTAGACGCCAAAACATAGTCAGGACTCTCTAGATGCCACAACACAGTCAGGACTCTCTAGACGCCAGAATAGTCAGGACTCTCTAGACGCCAGAATAGTCAGGACTCTCTAGACTCCAAAACACAGTCAGGACTCTCTAGACGCCAAAACACAGTCAGGACTCTCTAGACGCCAGAATAGTCAGGACTCTCTAGAAGCCAGAATATTCAGGAGTCTCTAGACGCCAGAATAGTCAGGACAGTCTAGACGCCACAACACAGTCAGGACTCTCTAGGCGCCAGAATAGTCAGGACTCTCTAGACGCCACAACACAGTCAGGACTCTCTAGACACCAGAATTGTCAGGACTCTCTAGACACCAGAACAGTCAGGTCTCTCTAGACGCCACAACACAGTCAGGACGCTCTAGACGCCACAACACAGTCAGGACTCGCTAGACGCCAGAATTGTCAGGACTCTCTAGACGCCACAACACAGTCAGGACTCTCTAGACGCCAGAATAGTCAGGACTCTCTAGACGCCAAAATACAGTCAGGACTCTCTCGACGCACGAATAGTCAGGACTCTCTAGACGCCAGAATAGTCAGGACTCTCTAGACGCCAGAATAGTCAGTACAGTCTAGACGCCACCACACAGTCAGGACTCTCTAGACGCCAGAATAGTCAGGACTCTCTAGACACACGAATAGTCAGGCCTCTCTAGACGCAAGAGAAGAGTCAAGACTCTCTAGACGCCAAAACACAGTCAGGACTCTCTAGACGCCAGAATAGTCAGGACTCTCTAGACGCAAGAAGAGTCAAGACTCTCTAGACGCCACAACACAGTCAGGACTCTCTAGACGCCACAACACTCACGACTCTCTAGACGCCAGAACACAGTCAGGACTCTCTAGACGCCAGAATTTTCAGGACTCTCTAGACACCAGAACAGTCAGGTCTCTCTAGACGCCACAACACAGTCAGGACTCTCTAGACGCCAGAACAGTCACGACTCTCTAGACGCCAGAACACAGTCAGGACTCTCTTGACGCCAAAACACAACCAGGACTCTCTAGACGCACGAATAGTCAGGACTCTCTAGATGCACGAATAGTCAGGACTCTCTAGACGCCAAAACACAGTCAGGACTCTCTAGACGCCAGAATAGTCAGGACTCTCTAGCCGCTAGAATAGTCAGGCCTCTCTGGACGCTACAACACAGTCAGGACTCTCTAGACGCCAAAACCCAGTCAGGACTCTCTAGACGCCAGAATAGTCAGGCCTCTCTAGACGCAAGAGAAGAGTCAAGACTCTCTAGACGCCAAAACTCAGTCAGGACTCTCTAGACGCCAAAACACAGTCAGGTCTCTCTAGACGCCAGAATAGTCAGGACAGTCTAGACGCCCCAACACAGTCAGGACTCTCTAGATGCCAGAATAGTCAGGACTCTCTAGACGCCAGAATAATCAGGACAGTCTAGACGCCACAACACAGTCAGGACTCTGTAGACGCAAGAAGAGTCAGGACTCTCTAGACGCCAGAATAGTCAAGACTCTCTAGACACCCAACACAGTCAGGACTCTCTAGATGCCAGAATAGTGAGGACTCTCTAGACGCCACAACACAGTCAGGACTCTCTAGATGCCAGAATAGTCAGGACTCTCTAGACACCCAACACAGTCAGGACTCTCTAGACGCAGAATAGTCAGGACTCTCTAGACACCCAACACAGTCAGGACTCTCTAGATGCCAGAATAGTGAGGACTCTCTAGACGCCACAACACAGTCAGGACTCTCTAGATGCCAGAATAGTCAGGACTCTCTAGACGCCAGAATAATCAGGACAGTCTAGACGCCACAACACAGTCAGGACTCTGTAGACGCAAGAAGAGTCAGGACTCTCTAGACGCCAGAATAGTCAAGACTCTCTAGACACCCAACACAGTCAGGACTCTCTAGATGCCAGAATAGTGAGGACTCTCTAGACGCCACAACACAGTCAGGACTCTCTAGATGCCAGAATAGTCAGGCCTCTCTAGACACCCAACACAGTCAGGACTCTCTAGACGCCAGAATAGTCAAGACTCTCTAGACACCCAACACAGTCAGGACTCTCTAGATGCCAGAATAGTGAGGACTCTCTAGACGCCACAACACAGTCAGGACTCTCTAGAAGCCAGAACAGTCAGGACTCTCTAGACGCCACAACACAGTCAGGACTCTCTAGACGCCACAACACAGTCAGGACTCTCTAGTCGCCAGAATAGTCAGGACTCTCTAGACGCAAGAAGAGTCAAGACTCTCTAGACGCCACAACACAGTCAGGACTCTCTAGAGGCCAGAATAGTCAGGACTCTAGACGCCACAACACAGTCAGGACTCTCTAGATGCCACAAGACAGTCAGGACTCTCTAGACCCCACAACACAGTCAGGACTTTCTAGACGCCAGAACCGTCACGTCTCTCTAGACGCCAAAACACAGTCAGTTCTCTCTAGACGCCAGAATAGTCAGGACTCTCTAGACGCCACAACACAGTCAGGACTCTCTAGACGCCACAACACAGTCAGGACTCTCTAGTCGCCAGAATAGTCAGGACTCTCTAGACTCCAAAACACAGACAGGACTCTCTAGATGCCAGAATAGTCAGGACTCTCTAGACGCCACAACACAGTCAGGACTCTCTAGACGCCACAACACAGTCAGGACTCTCTAGAAGCCAGAACAGTCAGGACTCTCTAGACGCCACAACACAGTCAGGACTCTCTAGACGCCACAACACAGTCAGGACTCTCTAGGCGCCAGAATAGTCAGGACTCTCTAGACGCCAGAACAGTCAGGACTCTCTAGACGCCACAACACAGACAGGACTCTCTAGACGCCACAACACAGTCAGGACTCTCTAGACGCCACAACACAGTCAGGACTTTCTAGGCGCCAGAATATTCAGGACTCTCTAGACGCAAGAAGAGTCAGGACTCTCTAGACGCCAAAACACAGTCAGGACTCTCTAGGCGCCAGAATAGTCAGGACTCTCTAGACGCAAGAAGAGTCAGGACTCTCTAGACGCCAAAACACAGTCAGGACTCTCTAGGCGCCAGAATAGTCAGGACTCTCTAGACGCAAGAAGAGTCAGGACTCTCTAGACGCCAGAATAATCAGGACTCTCTAGACTCCAAAACACAGTCAGGACTCTCTAGATGCCAGAATACTCAGGACTCTCTAGACGCCAGAATAGTCAGGACAGTCTAGACGCCCCAACACAGTCAGGACTCTCTAGACGCCACAACACAGTCAGGACTCTCTAGTCGCCAGAATAGTCAGGACTCTCTAGACGCAAGAAGAGTCAAGACTCTCTAGACGCCACAACACAGTCAGGACTCTCTAGAGGCCAGAATAGTCAGGACTCTAGACGCCACAACACAGTCAGGACTCTCTAGATGCCACAAGACAGTCAGGACTCTCTAGACCCCACAACACAGTCAGGACTTTCTAGACGCCAGAACCGTCACGTCTCTCTAGACGCCAAAACACAGTCAGTTCTCTCTAGACGCCAGAATAGTCAGGACTCTCTAGACGCCACAACACAGTCAGGACTCTCTAGTCGCCAGAATAGTCAGGACTCTCTAGACGCCAGAATAGTCAGGCCTCTCTAGATGCTACAACACAGTCAGGACTCTCTAGACGCCAAAACACAATCAGGACTCTCTAGACGCCAAAATACAGTCAGGACTCTCTCGACGCACGAATAGTCAGGACTCTCTAGACGCTACAACACAGTCAGGACTCTCTAGACGCCAAAACACAGTCAGGACTCTCTAGACGCCAAAACATAGTCAGGACTCTCTAGACGCCACAACACAGTCAGGACTCTCAAGACTCCAGAATAGTCAGGACTCTCTAGCCGCCAAAAAATAGTCAGGACTCTCTAGATGCCACAACACAGTCAGGACTCTCTAGACGCCAGAATAGTCAGGACACTCTAGATGCCAAAACATAGTCAGGACTCTCTAGACGCCACAACACAGTCAGGACTCTCTAGATGCCACAACACAGTCAGGACTCTCTAGATGCCACAACACAGTCAGGACTCTCTAGACGCCAGAATAGTCAGGACTCTCTAGATGCCAAAACATAGTCAGGACTCTCTAGATGCCACAACACAGTCAGGACTCTCTAGACGCCAGAATAGTCAGGACTCTCTAGACGCCAAAACATAGTCAGGACTCTCTAGATGCCACAACACAGTCAGGACTCTCTAGACGCCAGAATAGTCAGGACTCTCTAGATGCCAGAATAGTCAGGACTCTCTAGACTCCAAAACACAGTCAGGACTCTCTAGACTCCAAAACACAGTCAGGACTCTCTAGACGCCAGAATAGTCAGGACTCTCTAGAAGCCAGAATATTCAGGACTCTCTAGACGCCAGAATAGTCAGGACAGTCTAGACGCCACAACACAGTCAGGACTCTCTAGGCGCCAGAATAGTCAGGACTCTCTACACACCAGAATTGTCAGGACTCTCTAGACACCAGAACAGTCAGGACTCTCTAGGCGCCAGAATAGTCAGGACTCTCTAGACGCCACAACACAGTCAGGACTCTCTAGACACCAGAATAGTCAGGACTCTCTAGACGCCAAAACACAACCAGGACTCTCTAGACGCACGAATAGTCAGGACTCTCTAGATGCACGAATAGTCAGGACTCTCTAGACGCCAAAACACAGTCAGGACTCTCTAGACGCCAGAATAGTCAGGATTCTCTAGCCGCTAGAATAGTCAGGCCTCTCTGGACGCTACAACACAGTCAGGACTCTCTAGACGCCAAAACCCAGTCAGGACTCTCTAGACGCCAGAATAATCAGGACTCTCTAGACGCCAGAATAGTCAGGCCTCTCTAGACGCAAGAGAAGAGTCAAGACTCTCTAGACGCCAAAACTCAGTCAGGACTCTCTAGACGCCAAAACACAGTCAGGTCTCTCTAGACGCCAGAATAGTCAGGACTCTCTAGACTCCAAAACACAGTCAGGACTCTCTAGATGCCAGAATACTCAGGACTCTCTAGACGCCAGAATAGTCAGGACTCTCTAGACTCCAAAACACAGTCAGGACTCTCTAGACGCACGAATAGTCAGGACTCTCTAGATGCACGAATAGTCAGGACTCTCTAGACGCCAAAACACAGTCAGGACTCTCTAGACGCCAGAATAGTCAGGATTCTCTAGCCGCTAGAATAGTCAGGCCTCTCTGGACGCTACAACACAGTCAGGACTCTCTAGACGCCAAAACTCAGTCAGGACTCTCTAGACGCCAAAACACAGTCAGGTCTCTCTAGACGCCAGAATAGTCAGGACTCTCTAGATGCCACAACACAGTCAGGACTCTCTAGATGCCAGAATAGTCAGGACTCTCTAGACGCCACAACACAGTCAGGACTCTCTAGATGCCAGAACAGTCACGTCTCTGTAGACGCCAGAACACAGTCAGGACTCCCTAGACACCAGAACAGTCAGGACTCTCTAGACGGCAAAACACAGTCAGGACTCTCTAGACGCCACAACACAGTCAGGACTCTCTAGACGCCACAACACAGTCAGGACTCTCTAGACGCCAAAACACAGTCCGGACTTTCTAGACGCCAGAACAGTCAGGACTCTCTAGACGGCAAAACACAGTCAGGACTCTCTAGACGCCAGAATAGTCAGGACCCTCTAGACGCCACAACACAGTCAGGACTCTCTAGATGCCAGAATAGTCAGGACTCTCTAGCCGCTAGAATAGTCAGGCCTCTCTAGATGCTACAACACAGTCAGGACTCTCTAGACGCCAAAACACAATCAGGACTCTCTAGACGCCAAAATACAGTCAGGACTCTTTCGACGCACGAATAGTCAGGACTCTCTAGACGCTACAACACAGTCAGGACTCTCTAGACGCCAAAACACAGTCAGGACTCTCTAGACGCCAAAACATAGTCAGGACTCTCTAGACGCCACAACACAGTCAGGACTCTCAAGACTCCAGAATAGTCAGGACTCTCTAGACGCCAAAACACAGTCAGGACTCTCTAGATGCCACAACACAGTCAGGACTCTCTAGACGCCAGAATAGTCAGGACTCTCTAGATGCCAAAACATAGTCAGGACTCTCTAGATGCCACAACACAGTCAGGACTCTCTAGACGCCAAAACATAGTCAGGACTCTCTAGATGCCACAACACAGTCAGGACTCTCTAGACGCCAGAATAGTCAGGACTCTCTAGATGCCAGAATAGTCAGGACTCTCTAGACTCCAAAACACAGTCAGGACTCTCTAGACTCCAAAACACAGTCAGGACTCTCTAGACGCCAGAATAGTCAGGACTCTCTAGAAGCCAGAATATTCAGGACTCTCTAGACGCCAGAATAGTCAGGACAGTCTAGACGCCACAACACAGTCAGGACTCTCTAGGCGCCAGAATAGTCAGGACTCTCTAGACGCCACAACACAGTCAGGACTCTCTAGACACCAGAATTGTCAGGACTCTCTAGACACCAGAACAGTCAGGTCTCTCTAGACGCCACAACACAGTCAGGACGCTCTAGACGCCACAACACAGTCAGGACTCTCTAGACGCCAGAATAGTCAGGACTCTCTAGACGCCAAAACACAGTCAGGACTCTCTAGACACCAAAATACAGTCAGGACTCTCTCGACGCACGAATAGTCAGGACTCTCTAGACGCCAGAATAGTCAGGACTCTCTAGACGCCAGAATAGTCAGGACAGTCTAGACGCCACAACACAGTCAGGACTCTCTAGACGCCAGAATAGTCAGGACAGTCTAGACGCCACAACACAGTCAGGACTTTCTAGACGCCAGAATAGTCAGGACTCTCTAGACGCAAGAAGAGTCAAGACTCTCTAGACGCCACAACACAGTCAGGACTCTCTAGACGCCAGAACACTCACGACTCTCTAGACGCCAGAACACAGTCAGGACTCTCTAGACGCCAGAATTTTCAGGACTCTCTAGACACCAGAACAGTCAGGTCTCTCTAGACGCCACAACACAGTCAGGACTCTCTAGACGCCAGAACAGTCACGACTCTCTAGACGCCAGAACACAGTCAGGACTCTCTAGACGCCAAAACACAGTCCGGACTTTCTAGACGCCAGAACAGTCAGGACTCTCTAGACACCACAACACAGTCAGGACTCTCTAGACACCAGAATAGTCAGGACTCTCTAGACGCCAAAACACAACCAGGACTCTCTAGACGCACGAATAGTCAGGACTCTCTAGATGCACGAATAGTCAGGACTCTCTAGACGCCAAAACACAGTCAGGACTCTCTAGACGCCAGAATAGTCAGTACTCTCTAGATGCCACAACACAGTCAGGACTCTCTAGATGCCAGAATAGTCAGTACTCTCTAGATGCCACAACACAGTCAGGACTCTCTAGATGCCAGAATAGTCAGTACTCTCTAGCCGCTAGAATAGTCAGGCCTCTCTGGACGCTACAACACAGTCAGGACTCTCTAGACGCCAAAACCCAGTCAGGAATCTCTAGACGCCAAAACACAGTCAGGTCTCTCTAGACGCCAGAATAGTCAGGACAGTCTAGACGCCCCAACACAGTCAGGACTCTCTAGATGCCAGAATAGTCAGGACTCTCTAGACGCCAGAATAATCAGGACAGTCTAGACGCCACAACACAGTCAGGACTCTGTAGACGCAAGAAGAGTCAGGACTCTCTAGACGCCAGAATAGTCAAGACTCTCTTGACACCCAACACAGTCAGGACTCTCTAGATGCCAGAATAGTGAGGACTCTCTAGACGCCACAACACAGTCAGGACTCTCTAGATGCCAGAATAGTCAGGACTCTCTAGACACCCAACACAGTCAGGACTCTCTAGACGCCAGAATAGTCAAGACTCTCTAGACACCCAACACAGTCAGGACTCTCTAGATGCCAGAATAGTGAGGACTCTCTAGACGCCACAACACAGTCAGGACTCTCTAGATGCCAGAATAGTCAGGACTCTCTAGACTCCAAAACACAGTCAGGATTCTCTAGACGCCAGAATAGTCAGGACTCTCTAGACGCCACAACACAGTCAGGAGTCTCTAGATGCCACAACACAGTCAGGACTCTCTAGACGCCAAAACACAGTCAGGACTCTCTAGCCGCACGAATAGTCAGGATTGTCTAGACGCCAGAATAGTCAGGACAGTCTAGACGCCACAACACAGTCAGGACTCTCTAGGCGCCAGAATAGTCAGGACTCTCTAGATGCAAGAAGAGTCAAGACTCTCTAGACGCCACAACACAGTCAGGACTCTCTAGATGCCAGAATAGTCAGGACTCTCTAGACACCCAACACAGTCAGGACTCTCTAGACGCCAGAATAGTCAAGACTCTCTAGACACCCAACACAGTCAGGACTCTCTAGATGCCAGAATAGTGAGGACTCTCTAGACGCCACAACACAGTCAGGACTCTCTAGATGCCAGAATAGTCAGGACTCTCTAGACTCCAAAACACAGTCAGGATTCTCTAGACGCCAGAATAGTCAGGACTCTCTAGACGCCACAACACAGTCAGGAGTCTCTAGATGCCACAACACAGTCAGGACTCTCTAGACGCCAAAACACAGTCAGGACTCTCTAGACGCACGAATAGTCAGGACTGTCTAGACGCCAGAATAGTCAGGACAGTCTAGACGCCACAACACAGTCAGGACTCTCTAGGCGCCAGAATAGTCAGGACTCTCTAGATGCAAGAAGAGTCAAGACTCTCTAGACGCCACAACACAGTCAGGACTCTGTAGACGCAAGAAGAGTCAGGACTCTCTAGACGCTAGAATAGTCAAGACTCTCTTGACACCCAACACAGTCAGGACTCTCTAGATGCCAGAATAGTGAGGACTCTCTAGACGCCACAACACAGTCAGGACTCTCTAGATGCCAGAATAGTCAGGACTCTCTAGACACCCAACACAGTCAGGACTCTCTAGACGCCAGAATAGTCAAGACTCTCTAGACACCCAACACAGTCAGGACTCTCTAGATGCCAGAATAGTGAGGACTCTCTAGACGCCACAACACAGTCAGGACTCTCTAGATGCCAGAATAGTCAGGACTCTCTAGACTCCAAAACACAGTCAGGATTCTCTAGACGCCAGAATAGTCAGGACTCTCTAGACGCCACAACACAGTCAGGAGTCTCTAGATGCCACAACACAGTCAGGACTCTCTAGACGCCAAAACACAGTCAGGACTCTCTAGCCGCACGAATAGTCAGGATTGTCTAGACGCCAGAATAGTCAGGACAGTCTAGACGCCACAACACAGTCAGGACTCTCTAGGCGCCAGAATAGTCAGGACTCTCTAGATGCAAGAAGAGTCAAGACTCTCTAGACGCCACAACACAGTCAGGACTCTCTAGATGCCAGAATAGTCAGGACTCTCTAGACACCCAACACAGTCAGGACTCTCTAGACGCCAGAATAGTCAAGACTCTCTAGACACCCAACACAGTCAGGACTCTCTAGATGCCAGAATAGTGAGGACTCTCTAGACTCCAAAACACAGTCAGGATTCTCTAGACGCCACAACACAGACAGGACTCTCTAGACGCCAGAATAGTGAGGACTCTCTAGACTCCAAAACACAGTCAGGATTCTCTAGACGCCACAACACAGACAGGACTCTCTAGACGCCAGAATAGTCAAGACTCTCTAGACACCCAACACAGTCAGGACTCTCTAGATGCCAGAATAGTGAGGACTCTCTAGACTCCAAAACACAGTCAGGATTCTCTAGACGCCACAACACAGACAGGACTCTCTAGATGCCAGAATAGTGAGGACTCTCTAGACTCCAAAACACAGTCAAGACTCTCTAGACGCCACAACACAGACAGGACTCTCTAGACGCCAGAATAGTCAGGACTCTCTAGACGCCAGAATAGTCAGGACTCTCTAGACTCCAAAACACAGACAGGACTCTCTAGATGCCAGAATAGTCAGGACTCTCTAGACGCCAAAACATAGTCAGGACTCTCTAGACGCCAGAATAGTCAGGACAGTCTAGACACCACAACACAGTCAGGACTTTCTAGACGCCAGAACAGTCAGGACTTTCTAGACGCCACAACACAGTCAGGACTCTCTAGAAGCCAGAACAGTCAGGACTCTCTAGACGCCACAACACAGTCAGGACTCTCTAGACGCCACAACACAGTCAGGACTCTCTAGTCGCCAGAATAGTCAGGACTCTCTAGACTCCAAAACACAGACAGGACTCTCTAGATGCCAGAATAGTCAGGACTCTCTAGACGCCACAACACAATCAGGACTTTCTAGACGCCACAACACAGTCAGGACTTTCTAGACGCCAGAACAGTCAGGACTTTCTAGACGCCAGAACACAGTCAGGACTCTCTAGACGCCACAACACAGTCAGGACTCTCTAGAAGCTAGAACAGTCAGGACTCTCTAGACGCCACAACACAGTCAGGACTTTCTAGACGCCACAACACAGTCAGGACTCTCTAGTCGCCAGAATAGTCAGGACTCTCTAGACGCAAGAAGAGTCAAGACTCTCTAGACGCCACAACACAGTCAGGACTCTCTAGAGGCCAGAATAGTCAGGACTCTAGACGCCACAACACAGTCAGGACTCTCTAGATGCCACAAGACAGTCAGGACTCTCTAGACTCCACAACACAGTCAGGACTTTCTAGACGCCAGAACCGTCACGTCTCTCTAGACGCCAAAACACAGTCAGTTCTCTCTAGACGCCAGAATAGTCAGGACTCTCTAGACGCCAAAACACAGTCAGGACTCTCTAGACGCCAGAATAGTCAGGACTCTCTAGACGCAAGAAGAGTCAAGACTCTCTAGACGCCACAACACAGTCAGGACTCTCTAGACGCCAAAACACAGTCAGGACTCTCTAGGCGACAGAATAGTCAGAACTCTCTAGACACCACAACACAGTCAGGACTCTCTAGATGACACAACACAGTCAGGACTTTCTAGACGCCAGAACAGTCAGGATTTTCTAGACGCCAGAACACAGTCAGGACTCTCTAGAAGCCAGAACAGTCAGGACTCTCTAGACGCCACAACACAGTCAGGACTCTCTAGACGCCAAAACACAGTCAGGACTCTCTAGACGCCACAACACAGTCAGGACTCTCTAGGCGCCAGAATAGTCAGGACTCTCTAGACGCCAGAACAGTCAGGACTCTCTAGACGCCACAACACAGACAGGACTCTCTAGACGCCACAACACAGTCAGGACTCTCTAGGCGCCAGAATAGTCAGGACTCTCTAGACGCAAGAAGAGTCAGGACTCTCTAGACGCCAAAACACAGTCAGGACTCTCTAGACGCCACAACACAGTCAGGACTCTCTAGGCGCCAGAATAGTCTGGACTCTCTAGACGCAAGAAGAGTCAGGACTCTCTAGACGCCAGAATAATCAGGACTCTCTAGACTCCAAAACACAGTCAGGACTCTCTAGATGCCAGAATACTCAGGACTCTCTAGACGCCAGAATAGTCAGGACAGTCTAGACGCCCCAACACAGTCAGGACTCTCTAGATGCCAGAATAGTCAGGACTCTCTAGACGCCACAACACAGTCAGGACTCTCTAGACGCCAGAATAGTCAGGACAGTCTAGACGCCCCAACACAGTCAGGACTCTCTAGATGCCAGAATAGTCAGGACTCTCTAGACGCCACAACACAGTCAGGACTCTCTAGATGCCAGAACAGTCACGTCTCTGTAGACGCCAGAACACAGTCAGGACTCTCTAGACGCCACAACACAGTCAGGACTCTCTAGACGCCACAACACAGTCAGGACTCTCTAGACGCCACAACACAGTCAGGACTCTCTAGACGCCAAAACACAGTCCGGACTTTCTAGACGCCAGAACCGTCACGTCTCTCTAGACGCCAAAACACAGTCAGTTCTCTCTAGACGCCAGAATAGTCAGGACTCTCTAGACGCCAAAACACAGTCAGGACTCTCTAGACGCCAGAATAGTCAGGACTCTCTAGGCGCCAGAACAGTCAGGACTCTCTAGACGCAAGAAGAGTCAAGACTCTCTAGACGCCACAACACAGTCAGGACTCTCTAGACGCCAGAATAGTCAGGACTGTAGACGCCACAACACAGTCAGGACTCTCTAGACGCCAGAATAGTCAGGACTCTCTAGACGCCAGAATAGTCAGGACTCTCTAGACCCCACAACACAGTCAGGACTTTCTAGACGCACGAATAGTCAGGACTCTCTAGATGCACGAATAGTCAGGACTCTCTAGACGCCAAAACACAGTCAGGACTCTCTAGACGCCAGAATAGTCAGGACTCTCTAGCCGCTAGAATAGTCAGGCCTCTCTGGACGCTACAACACAGTCAGGACTCTCTAGACGCCAAAACCCAGTCAGGACTCTCTAGACGCAAGAGAAGAGTCAAGACTCTCTAGACGCCAAAACTCAGTCAGGACTCTCTAGACGCCAAAACACAGTCAGGTCTCTCTAGACGCCAGAATAGTCAGGACAGTCTAGACGCCCCAACACAGTCAGGACTCTCTAGATGCCAGAATAGTCAGGACTCTCTAGACGCCAGAATAATAAGGACGGTCTAGACGCCACAACACAGTCAGGACTCTCTAGACGCCAGAATAGTCAAGACTCTCTAGACACCACAACACAGTCAGGACTCTCTAGATGCCAGAATAGTCAGGACTCTCTAGACGCCACAACACAGTCAGGACTCTCTAGATGCCAGAATAGTCAGGACTCTCTAGACACCCAACACAGTCAGGACTCTCTAGACGCCAGAATAGTCAAGACTCTCTAGACACCCAACACAGTCAGGACTCTCTAGATGCCAGAATAGTGAGGACTCTCTAGACGCCACAACACAGTCAGGACTCTCTAGATGCCAGAATAGTCAGGACTCTCTAGACTCCAAAACACAGTCAGGAGTCTCTAGATGCCAGAATAGTCAGGACTCTCTAGACGCCACAACACAGTCAGGACTCTCTAGACGCAAGAAGAGTCAAGACTCTCTAGACGCCACAACACAGTCAGACTCTCTAGACTCCAAAACACAGTCAGGACTCTAGACGCCAGAATAGTTAGGACTCTCTGGACGCCAGAATAGTCAGGACTCTCTAGACACCCAACACAGTCAGGACTCTCTAGACACCACAACACAGTCAGGACTCTCTAGACGCCAAAACACAGTCAGGACTCTCTAGACGCACGAATAGTCAGGACTGTAGACGCCACAACAGAGTCAGGACTCTCTAGACGCCACAACACAGTCAGGACTCTCTAGGCGCCAGAATAGTCAGGACTCTCTAGATGCAAGAAGAGTCAAGACTCTCTAGACGCCACAACACAGACAGGACTCTCTAGACGCCAGAATAGTCAGGACAGTCTAGACGCCCCAACACAGTCAGGACTCTCTAGATGCCAGAATAGTCTGGACTCTCTAGACGCCACAACACAGTCAGGACTCTCTAGATGCCAGAACAGTCACGTCTCTGTAGACGCCAGAACACAGTCAGGACTCTCTAGACGCCACAACACAGTCAGGACTCTCTAGACGCCACAACACAGTCAGGACTCTCTAGACGCCAAAACACAGTCCGGACTTTCTAGACGCCAGAACAGTCAGGACTCTCTAGATGCTACAACACAGTCAGGACTCTCTAGACGCCAAAACACAATCAGGACTCTCTAGACGCCAAAATACAGTCAGGACTCTCTCGACGCACGAATAGTCAGGACTCTCTAGACGCTACAACACAGTCAGGACTCTCTAGACGCCAAAACACAGTCAGGACTCTCTAGACGCCAAAACATAGTCAGGACTCTCTAGACGCCACAACACAGTCAGGACTCTCAAGACTCCAGAATAGTCAGGACTCTCTAGACGCCACAACACAGTCAGGACTCTCTAGACGCCAGAATAGTCAGGACACTCTAGATGCCAAAACATAGTCAGGACTCTCTAGACGCCACAACACAGTCAGGACTCTCTAGATGCCACAACACAGTCAGGACTCTCTAGATGCCACAACACAGTCAGGACTCTCTAGACGCCAGAATAGTCAGGACTCTCTAGATGGCAAAACATAGTCAGGACTCTCTAGATGCCACAACACAGTCAGGACTCTCTAGACGCCAGAATAGTCAGGACTCTCTAGACGCCAAAACATAGTCAGGACTCTCTAGATGCCACAACACAGTCAGGACTCTCTAGACGCCAGAATAGTCAGGACTCTCTAGATGCCAGAATAGTCAGGACTCTCTAGACTCCAAAACACAGTCAGGACTCTCTAGACTCCAAAACACAGTCAGGACTCTCTAGACGCCAGAATAGTCAGGACTCTCTAGAAGCCAGAATATTCAGGACTCTCTAGACGCCAGAATAGTCAGGACAGTCTAGACGCCACAACACAGTCAGGACTCTCTAGGCGCCAGAATAGTCAGGACTCTCTAGACACCAGAATTGTCAGGACTCTCTAGACACCAGAACAGTCAGGACTCTCTAGGCGCCAGAATAGTCAGGACTCTCTAGACGCCACAACACAGTCAGGACTCTCTAGACACCAGAATAGTCAGGACTCTCTAGACGCACGAATAGTCAGGACTCTCTAGATGCACGAATAGTCAGGACTCTCTAGACGCCAAAACACAGTCAGGACTCTCTAGACGCCAGAATAGTCAGGATTCTCTAGCCGCTAGAATAGTCAGGCCTCTCTGGACGCTACAACACAGTCAGGACTCTCTAGACGCCAAAACCCAGTCAGGACTCTCTAGACGCCAGAATAATCAGGACTCTCTAGACGCCAGAATAGTCAGGCCTCTCTAGACGCAAGAAAAGAGTCAAGACTCTCTAGACGCCAAAACTCAGTCAGGACTCTCTAGACGCCAAAACACAGTCAGGTCTCTCTAGACGCCAGAATAGTCAGGACTCTCTAGACTCCAAAACACAGTCAGGACTCTCTAGATGCCAGAATACTCAGGACTCTCTAGACGCCACAACACAGTCAGGACTCTCTAGATGCCAGAACAGTCACGTCTCTGTAGACGCCAGAACACAGTCAGGACTCTCTAGACACCAGAACAGTCAGGACTCTCTAGACGCCACAACACAGTCAGGACTCTCTAGACGCCAAAACACAGTCCGGACTTTCTAGACGCCAGAACAGTCAGGACTCTCTAGACGGCAAAACACAGTCAGGACTCTCTAGACGCCAGAATAGTCAGGACCCTCTAGACGCCACAACACAGTCAGGACTCTCTAGATGCCAGAATAGTCAGGACTCTCTAGCCGCTAGAATAGTCAGGCCTCTCTAGATGCTACAACACAGTCAGGACTCTCTAGACGCCAAAACACAATCAGGACTCTCTAGACGCCAAAATACAGTCAGGACTCTCTCGACGCACGAATAGTCAGGACTCTCTAGACGCTACAACACAGTCAGTACTCTCTAGACGCCAAAACACAGTCAGGACTCTCTAGACGCCAAAACATAGTCAGGACTCTCTAGACGCCACAACACAGTCAGGACTCTCAAGACTCCAGAATAGTCAGGACTCTCTAGCCGCCAAAACACAGTCAGGACTCTCTAGATGCCACAACACAGTCAGGACTCTCTAGACGCCAGAATAGTCAGGACTCTCTAGATGCCAAAACATAGTCAGGACTCTCTAGATGCCACAACACAGTCAGGACTCTCTAGACGCCAAAACATAGTCAGGACTCTCTAGATGCCACAACACAGTCAGGACTCTCTAGACGCCAGAATAGTCAGGACTCTCTAGATGCCAGAATAGTCAGGACTCTCTAGACTCCAAAACACAGTCAGGACTCTCTAGACTCCAAAACACAGTCAGGACTCTCTAGACGCCAGAAGAGTCAGGACTCTCTAGAAGCCAGAATATTCAGGACTCTCTAGACGCCAGAATAGTCAGGACAGTCTAGACGCCACAACACAGTCAGGACTCTCTAGGCGCCAGAATAGTCAGGACTCTCTAGACGCCACAACACAGTCAGGACTCTCTAGACACCAGAACAGTCAGGTCTCTCTAGACGCCACAACACAGTCAGGACGCTCTAGACGCCACAACACAGTCAGGACTCTCTAGACGCCAGAATTGTCAGGACTCTCTAGACGCCACAACACAGTCAGGACTCTCTAGACGCCAGAATAGTCAGGACTCTCTAGACGCCAAAACACAGTCAGGACTCTCTAGACACCAAAATACAGTCAGGACTCTCTCGACGCACGAATAGTCAGGACTCTCTAGACGCCAGAATAGTCAGGACTCTCTAGACGCCAGAATAGTCAGGACAGTCTAGACGCCACAACACAGTCAGGACTCTCTAGACGCCAGAATAGTCAGGACAGTCTAGACGCCACAACACAGTCAGGACTCTCTAGACGCCAGAATAGTCAGGACTCTTAGACGCAAGAAGAGTCAAGACTCTCTAGACGCCACAACACAGTCAGGACTCTCTAGACGCCAGAACACTCACGACTCTCTAGACGCCAGAACACAGTCAGGACTCTCTAGACGCCAGAATTTTCAGGACTCTCTAGACACCAGAACAGTCAGGTCTCTCTAGACGCCACAACACAGTCAGGACTCTCTAGACGCCAGAACAGTCACGACTCTCTAGACGCCAGAACACAGTCAGGACTCTCTAGACGCCAAAACACAGTCCGGACTTTCTAGACGCCAGAACAGTCAGGACTCTCTAGACACCACAACACAGTCAGGACTCTCTAGACACCAGAATAGTCAGGACTCTCTAGACGCCAAAACACAACCAGGACTCTCTAGACGCACGAATAGTCAGGACTCTCTAGATGCACGAATAGTCAGGACTCTCTAGATGCCACAACACAGTCAGGACTCTCTAGATGCCAGAATAGTCAGTACTCTCTAGATGCCACAACACAGTCAGGACTCTCTAGATGCCAGAATAGTCAGTACTCTCTAGCCGCTAGAATAGTCAGGCCTCTCTGGACGCTACAACACAGTCAGGACTCTCTAGACGCCAAAACCCAGTCAGGACTCTCTAGACGCCAGAATAGTCAGGCCTCTCTAGACGCAAGAGAAGAGTCAAGACTCTCTAGACGCCAAAACTCAGTCAGGACTCTCTAGACGCCAAAACACAGTCAGGTCTCTCTAGACGCCAGAATAGTCAGGACAGTCTAGACGCCCCAACACAGTCAGGACTCTCTAGATGCCAGAATAGTCAGGACTCTCTAGACGCCAGAATAATCAGGACAGTCTAGACGCCACAACACAGTCAGGACTCTGTAGACGCAAGAAGAGTCAGGACTCTCTAGACGCCAGAATAGTCAAGACTCTCTAGACACCCAACACAGTCAGGACTCTCTAGATGCCAGAATAGTGAGGACTCTCTAGACGCCACAACACAGTCAGGACTCTCTAGATGCCAGAATAGTCAGGACTCTCTAGACACCCAACACAGTCAGGACTCTCTAGACGCCAGAATAGTCAAGACTCTCTAGACACCCAACACAGTCAGGACTCTCTAGATGACAGAATAGTGAGGACTCTCTAGACGCCACAACACAGTCAGGACTCTCTAGATGCCAGAATAGTCAGGACTCTCTAGACTCCAAAACACAGTCAGGATTCTCTAGACGCCAGAATAGTCAGGACTCTCTAGACGCCACAACACAGTCAGGAGTCTCTAGATGCCACAACACAGTCAGGACTCTCTAGACGCCAAAACACAGTCAGGACTCTCTAGACGCACGAATAGTCAGGACTGTCTAGACGCCAGAATAGTCAGGACAGTCTAGACGCCACAACACAGTCAGGACTCTCTAGGCGCCAGAATAGTCAGGACTCTCTAGATGCAAGAAGAGTCAAGACTCTCTAGACGCCACAACACAGACAGGACTCTCTAGACGCCAGAATAGTCAGGACTCTCTAGACGCCAGAATAGTCAGGACTCTCTAGACTCCAAAACACAGACAGGACTCTCTAGATGCCAGAATAGTCAGGACTCTCTAGACGCCACAACACAATCAGGACTTTCTAGACGCCACAACACAGTCAGGACTTTCTAGACGCCAGAACAGTCAGGACTTTCTAGACGCCAGAACACAGTCAGGACTCTCTAGACGCCACAACACAGTCAGGACTCTCTAGAAGCCAGAACAGTCAGGACTCTCTAGACGCCACAACACAGTCAGGACTCTCTAGACGCCACAACACAGTCAGGACTCTCTAGTCGCCAGAATAGTCAGGACTCTCTAGACGCAAGAAGAGTCAAGACTCTCTAGACGCCACAACACAGTCAGGACTCTCTAGAGGCCAGAATAGTCAGGACTCTAGACGCCACAACACAGTCAGGACTCTCTAGATGCCACAAGACAGTCAGGACTCTCTAGACTCCACAACACAGTCAGGACTTTCTAGACGCCAGAACCGTCACGTCTCTCTAGACGCCAAAACACAGTCAGTTCTCTCTAGACGCCAGAATAGTCAAGACTCTCTAGACGCCAAAACACAGTCAGGACTCTCTAGACGCCAGAATAGTTAGGACTCTCTAGGCGCCAGAATAGTCAGGACTCTCTAGACGCAAGAAGAGTCAGGACTCTTTAGACGCCAAAACACAGTCAGGACTCTCTAGGCGACAGAATAGTCAGAACTCTCTAGACACCACAACACAGTCAGGACTCTCTAGATGACACAACACAGTCAGGACTTTCTAGACGCCAGAACAGTCAGGATTTTCTAGACGCCAGAACACAGTCAGGACTCTCTAGAAGCCAGAACAGTCAGGACTCTCTAGACGCCACAACACAGTCAGGACTCTCTAGACGCCACAACACAGTCAGGACTCTCTAGACGCAAGAAGAGTCAAGACTCTCTAGACGCCACAACACAGTCAGGACTCTCTAGACGCCAGAATAGTCAGGACTCTCTAGACGCCAGAACAGTCATGACTCTCTAGACGCCAGAATAGTCAGGACTCTCTAGACGCCACAACACAGTCAGGACTCTCTAGACGCCAGAACAGTCACGTCTCTCTAGACGCCAAAACACAGTCAGTTCTCTCTAGACGCCAGAATAGTCAGGACTCTCTAGACGCCAAAACACAGTCAGGACTCTCTAGATGCCCGAATGCTCAGGACTCTCTAGTCTCTAGAATAGTCAGGACTCTCTAGACGCCACAACACAGTTAGGACTCTCTCGACGCCAGAACCTAGGACTGTCTATATGCCAGAATACAGTCAGGTCTCTGTAGATGTCAGAATATAGGACTCTCTAGACGCCAGAACACCTTGTGCCTAGGGAGTTCTATATTTTGTAACCTAGAGAGTCCTGGTTGTATTCTGGCATCTAGAAGCTCCTGACTCTTCTGGCATTCAGAGAGTCCTGGATTCTCTAGATACCAGAACAGAGTCAGGACTCTCTAGAGCCCAAAAGACAGTCAGGAGCCTCCAGATGCCAGAATGTAGGACTCTCTAGACGAGACAACAGTCAGGACTCTCTAGATGGGAGAACACAGCAGGGACTCCCTTGGTGCCAGAACTCTTGGATTCTTTTCCTCAATTTCCTCATTGGTGAAAGGGGTTGAAGTGCTGCCCCGGAACCCTCCTTGGTCCTCTCCAGTGATGTCAGTTTCCATTAGTTTTCCCCCTGTAATTTGGAAAATCACCTTCCTCCCCTACCCTTACCCCCCACCATCCTTGCAGGAAGGCCGGGACTAATCCTCTGTTTTCGTAAACACTGAGCTCCCTGCAGTCAGGAGAGGCGAGCCCCCATCCTCTGGGAAATCAGAGAGCCTATAGGGCTCCCATTACGCTTCCACTGATTAATTTTCCAATTAAAGTAGCCACTGAATACTCCTGCCTGTTTTGGTGAATCTCTGACTGCAACCGGCTAACCCCGCCCTGGTCAAATGGCTCAGAAGGATGCAGATGCTGAGGAAGTCTGGGAATATCGTGGACCCTGCTCTCCTGGGGAACCCCAGCCCCTCTTCAGCCTTGGGGAGAGGAGACAGGGTGGCCCCCACCCAGTGCCGCAGTTCCTAGCCAGCTCATGGCCTCTACACATGCACCTGCTCAGGAAACATGGGACCGGGTGGGGAAAGCAGCAGGCTGGCCTCTCACCAGGCATGGGGGCAGACCCAAAGCCGGCCTGGCCTTCTTCTCACAGCCCAGGGAGGCAGCCCAGAGCTTCCCCGGCCCTCCGGGCCCTTCTGCACCCGTCTCTGAGGCTCACTTCTCCATTTTCCCCAATCTCCAGGAGCGATGGGAGGAAGGCAGGAGGAGGATAAGGGGTTTGGGTTGTCTAGCTTACTTTGGAAGCCCTGAATGAGATAGAGGCCAGGTGTGGTGCGACTGCCAAGTAGTTAGAGCTCAGTGTCTGTGAGGTTAGAGATGGAACCCCTGGGTTTGCCCCAGGCTGCAATCCCCAACGAAGAGCTCCGGCAGCATGGGCAAAAGCCCAGCTCTCCCCTTCTGAAGAGCCGGGACCTTGCTGCCATCCCTTCCTAGCCCCCGCCACTCAATTCCAATAAGAGGGCTCTGAGACCTGAGAAGCAGCTGTTCTGCCCATTGCCAAAACATGGCCTCTCACGTGGCTCTTAGAAGCTCTGGGCAGCAAGGGCCCAAAGGGCAGAACCGGGCTACTAGCCCAGGAGAACAGGCTGTCTGTGGCCCGTCTGCGGTCTCCTTGCCCCATGTGCCCTCTGTCTGTCCGGCCTAGGGGCCCTATCTCTGCCTGACCCATTTGCCCTCTGACTGCCCAGCCTGTCTGCAGTACTTTCTGTCTGCCTGGACCACGTACTTTCTGTCTGCCCGGCCCATGTGCCCTCTGTCTGCCCGGCCCAGGTGCCCTCTGTCTGCTCGGCCCAGGTGCCCTCTGTCTGCCCGGCCCAGGTGCCCTCTGTCTGCCGGCCCAGGTGCCCTCTGTCTGCCCGGCCCAGGTGCCTTTAGTCTGCCCGGCCCAGGTGCCCTCTGTCTGCCCGGCCCAGGTGCCCTCTGTCTGCCCGGCCCAGGTGCCCTCTGTCTGTCTGACCCAGGTACCCTATCTCTGCCTGGCCTGTCTGCAGTCTGCCTAGCCCATGTGTCCTCTGTCTGCCTGGCCCAGGTGCCTTTAGTCTGTCTGGTTCAAGTGCCCTATCTCTGCCCGGCCCAAGTGCCCTCTGTCTGCCCGGCCCAGGTGCCTTCTGTCTGAGGTCTACCTGGCCCATGTGTCCTCTGTCTGCCTGGCCCAGGTGCCTTTAGTCTGTCCCACCCATGTGTCCTCTGTCCACCTAGCTCAGGTGCCCTATCTCTGCCCGGCCCAGGTGCCCTCTGTCTGCCCGGCCCAGGTGCCCTCTGTCTGCCTGGCCCAGGTGCCCTATCTCTGCCCGGCCTGTCTGCAGTCTGCCTGGCCCATCTGTCCTCTGTCCGCCTAGCCCAGGTGCCCTATCTCTGCCCGGCCCAGGTGCCCTATCTCTGCCCGGCCCAGGTGCCTTCTGTCTGAGGTCTGTCCGGCCCTTGCCTGTAATGGGGCACCTGGCAGATGGATCTGGTCCATGAGTGATGGGTGTCCAAATGCTTTCCCTGGACCAGGAGCACTTGAAGGCATCAGGAGCTTCCTCAGGAGAGGGCGGCTCTCCCCTCCCAGCCAGCGTGTCCGGGGGAACCACTGGGGTGGTCAGAGCGCCTCCTTCATTCCTCTCCCCTTCCCTACCCTGGGTGCACTGCTCTTCCCCTGAGCTCCCAGTCTCCTTCCTGCCGTCCCTCCCTTAATGCTTTGCCCCTTCCTCAGCTCCGGCCCCTCTGCCCGAGTCTGGCCTCGAGCCTTGGTCCCTGGGAGCTCCTCCTCCCTCTCCGCGGCCCAGCCGAGGTCCCGGTCCAGGACAGCGTGTTTTTCGGGGCCCTCTGGCCGGGCCGGGTCCATGCGAGCCCACGAGCGGGACGGCCGCGAGACCTACCTTTCGGATGCCAGGGGTCTGTGAACTCGTATTTCCCCATGCCTATCGTCCGGAGCATCTGGACGTTCTGGCCCTGACCAGAGTCCGGGGCGGGCGCCGGGGGCCCTACGGGCCCGTTGGTGGTGGGGACGCTGTTGGGCAGGGCGGCCACAGGCACGGAGGGAGGCGGCGGCGGCGGGAGGACGGGGCACGGCATGTGCCCGTTGCCGACGGCCGTGGGGCCCGGGCGGGCCACCGGCCCCACGCCGGGCATTGAAGTCAAGCTCAAGGGCTGGCTGGCACTGTACAGGCTCTGACTGGGCAGGGTGACCACCAGGCTGCTCAAGGGCTGCGGAGGCTGAGGCTGCAGCTGGTAGTGGGCCGGCATCAGTGGCAGCGAGGGGGTCACCCCGATCACGGGGGCCGGGACGCTCACGGCCGGACTGAAGGCAGGCGGCTGGGTCATCCCGTAGGAGTGGGCGAGGAGGGCTGGCTGGCTCCCCGCGGTCACGGCGGTCACCCAAGGCGTGGTCCCTGGAACAGAGGGGTGCGAGCATGAGCTGACCAGACACCCTCCCCTGGGGCCCAGCGCCAGCGGGCCAGCCCCAAGATGGCGGGGGATGGGGCGAAGCTCTGGGTAGTGGAGGCGCTCATTGTGGGGTACCCTGAGGTGGGGGGCCTCCGGAGGCGAGGGCAGCCTCTGAGGAGCTCAGAGGGGTCAGGTGGGACGCACTCCCAGGAAGGGGGCCCAAGCCAGAAAGGGGGACTGTTGTGGGGGGGTGGAGGCTGGGAGATGGGAGAGGCCGGCCCCCAGCTTCAAGCAGGCCCTCAGCCTTTTGGGCTCTGAGCTCGGGGCGCCCCAGCAGGGTCACAGGGACCTCTGCCATGCTCAGGTGTGCCACGTGGCACTGTGGAGTCAGGGGGGCAGCGGGCAGGTCACTGGGCCTGAGTCCCTCTGTTTCCCCACCCACAAGACAGGGAGGAGGATACACAGGGGCACCCAGAGCAGCTCCTGCTCCTAGCAAGGAGCAGGGCATGTGGGCCCTGCCTCCCGCCCCCCACTGCCACGGCTGCCCACGATGCGGGGAGGGGCCGGCTCCCAGGGAGGGGGCCCCCAGGTTCCGCAGGTCCCTTTAACGCCCCGAGCTCAGGCTCCGGCTCCTGCCTCAGGCCTTGCTCACCTGGGGGCGTCAGGAAAGGAGTTTAACCTGAGCACCAGGACCTCCAGCCAGAGGCCCAGAACCTGTCCCTGGGGGGGCAGGCAGGGAGGGAAGGGGGGCTGGGACAGACAAGGAGCTCCTCAACCCTGGTTGTCTGCAAGCAGAGGCCGGGGCCCCCTTGTCTGGGCTGGGCTTGTTGGCGGGCCCCTTTCTACTCTGGGGCTCTGGATGCTGTGAGCTGCGCTCTGAACTCCAGGGAGGGGGTGCAGGGAAGGGGAAGAGGGACTGGAGGGGGATGTGGGGGCAGGGAACAGTGAGGATCCTGCTCAAGGTCTCTGCCTATTGGGCTTCTCTGGGGAGGGTCCCCTGCCTGCTGGACTCCTCCTGCCTGCTGGACTTCTCTGGGGGGGTCCCCTGCCTAACTTACTTCTCTGGGGGGTCCCCTGCCTGCCGGACTTCTCTGGGGGGGGGTCTCTGCCCACCGGACTTCTCTGGGGAGGGTCCCCTGCCTGCTGGACTCCTCTGGGGGGTCCCCTGCATGCCAGACTCCTCGGAGGATCCCCTGTGTGTTGGACTTCTCTGGGGGACCATGGCCCCCTTTGGGCCAGACCTGGGGAAGGAGGGAAGAGGAGCTCCAGAGGGGAGCGGAGGGGGGATGGCCCCGGATACCTGGGTTCTCACTCTCCCGAATCTGCTTGGGTGGCGGCTCATCCGTGTCCCAAGGCGTGGACTGGTTGATGGGCGTCTGCCCCCACCTGACACTGGTCGCCAGTCCCTGCGCAGGAGTCTCGACCTTGGAGAGCCCGGGGACCTGCAGCGGGAGAGCAGGGAAAGGTCCCTGGAGTCTGCAGACTCTCCCCCTCGCTAGTGGGTCGGGATGGGCCCTGGACGCCTGCAGCGACCCCTGCTCTCCCTTCCCAGGATCCCCCGGGGCTCAGGGAAGGAGCGGCCCCCGCCCTTCTTGGGAGCGCCCCGTGGCGGCCAGACCCACGAGGGGAAGCGTGTGGGGGCTCTCCCAGTGGCCAGAGCGGGCAGCCGGGTGCCCCCAACGAAGCCCGCAAGCTAAGCTCCCCCCCTCGCTGGCGGGATTTCTACTTTCGCAGACCCCCATGCCCCTCCTTGCCTCAGTTTCCTCATCTGTACAATGAGCTGGAGAAGCTTTGCTGAGAAAACCCCCAACGCCTCCACCCTGGCCCTTCCTCCCTCCCCCAGCGCTTTGGGCCAAGCAGAGTCTGGGTCCAAGGCCGAGAATCGCACAGAGCAGGAAGCGCAGACCCAGGTGCCGGTCACAGGCCTCGGGCCGGGGGCCGGGACCCCCCCCACTCCCCCCACCGCGGGAGGGAGGCTCCTTCTGGGGAGGCTGCCGAGACTTCCCATGGGGAGTCAGGAAGGCCCCGCCCCCAGCAGCTGCGCGGGAACGCCCACCCTGCCCCCTGCGTGGGTCCGCCCCCCGCCAGCGCCCGCCCCGTCAGCTTGCTCCCGGCCCCGCGGCCAGGCTGGGCGGGGCCTGCGGGCTGGGGCTCCTACCGGGAGGCTGGCGGCTCCGCAAAGAGATGCTAATGGAAGCCCCACTGAGGCAGGGCTGGCTCTCGGAGCCCCGGGGCCGCAACGAAGGTCAGCCCCCTTCCGCCCCCCCCTCCGGTGCCTGAGAAACCACCTCCGGTTCCCCATTGATGCCCAGGCGGACTCTGGGCCGGGGAACGCGGCTCTGGCGCCCCCTGCTGGGCCCGGACACGTGCCCGCACACACCCCGGCTGCCCTCGGGAGCTGGCCAGTGGCTGACGCCCGAGCTCTGGCCGCCGAGGCTGGAGGGGGCTGAGAAATGGGCTCCTTCCTGGCCCCAGGCTCCCCGGGGGACAGAGCCGCTGGGACAAATCCATTCTGGCAGCGGGAAATTGGGGAGAACCGGGAGGGGGGAAGGGGACCAGCTCTCTGGCCAGAGGGGCTCGGCCATCTCTCATCACTGGGCCGGAGGCTGCGCCCCCTGCTCCAATCAAGGCTGGCTTAGGGTAACCCCGGGGCAGGGCCTGGGGAGGCTCTAACGTCAATGACCCCCAGCGGCAGCCGGACTCCCCTGCCAGGCAGAGGCGAGAACCACTTCTGGACTGTCACCCTCTCCCATGCTTGGTGACCCTGGGGGGAAGCTGGGTGGGAAGCCCCATGAGAATGCAGGGTTTCAAAGGACACCCAAGAAAGAGCAATGAGCAGCCCCAACGGGCCATTTTCCAATTTAAGTCGTGCTGGGGAGCTCAAATCACACGAACATGGGTTCAACCCCCCTTTTATGATGAAGAAACTGAGGTCCAGAGAGGTGGTTTGTTTAAAGTCACAATGGAAAGTGGTAGAGCTGAGCACCCCCTAATGTTCTCTGACTTCATGCCCACCCAGCAAGCGGGCACTTCCTGGCCCCCCTGCTGAGGGCTGAGCCTGGGGGCTTCCCCTCCCCTGTGGCCCTACCCCCTTATCTCCAGGCACTGGGCACTGAAGGGTCAGAGCTCGGGGCCCTCACTGTCTCCCTTATGCTCCTGAACTGTTGCCCCTCTTCCCTCCCCAGCTCTAGGCTATCTCCCCAGAAGGAGCATGGGAAACGTGGCGCAGAGGGACACTGCTTGCGCCCATGCTGCTCAGGCCCGGGCACAGATTTGTGCCCTAGAGACTCTACCAGGCAGGAGAGAAGGGCATTAGCAGCCAAGGACTCCCTAGGCAGGCCCCTCCGCCAGCAGCCCGGGCCCCGGATTTCCCATGCCATGAGCCGGCGCGCTCCACGGCCCAACCAAATTTCTAATAATACAAACCAATGATGTGTTAAATTGGACACTTGGAGCCAGCACCCACGGCTTGCCGGGGGCCGAAGGAACCGGGCGCCCTTTTCTCCATCAGCGCCCGGGCCGTTAGCCTCTTTTCTCCTGGCGACTCGCAGGAAGGTGAATTTTGCTTAATTTTTAATTTCGATCTTGTCGTTTTAAATATCTACTCAGTTCCCTTTGATGTGGCGGGGGACGTGCCTGTCCCCAGAAGGTCAACGGCCCCTTCAGACTGGCAAAGCATGGCACACACAGCTTCTCCCTGGAGTTCTTCTCTCATTTACATGATGGGAAACTGAGGCACACAGGCTGGGAATTACCACCTATGCTCTGAACCCGTCAAGAGGAGGGCAAGAGGAAGCCTTCCCTCCCATCACTGTTGGGCCAGAAGAAATCATGCAGACTTTGGGATGGACTCTCCCTGAGTGCCGACCCAGCGTCCCCTCCTTTGTCTCTCCCACCTTCCAGAGCCCTTAATGGAGGAAAAAATGGACAGGCCAGGGTTCCCTGAAGTTCTGGGGGCTGTGTCCCTGAGAGCCCCCAACGCAATGCTGGAGCGTGTTCGGCTTCTGAAGGGCCCCAGACTTGCTGCCGGCCGTCTCGTTCCCTCCTCCCTGCCCTCTCTCACTTGCACTCCTCCCCTCACCTCCCACCCCCCCAGCTCTCCTTTCAGTTCTTTCCTCCCTTTTTCTCTCTCCTGCCTCTCTTCCACCTCCTCTTTTTAAAAATCTATTTCTCTCTTCCAGCTTCCTTCCTTTCTCTTTCCATTGCTCCCTTTCTCCCCTCCATCTCTATCCCCCCCTCTTCCTTTTCCCCTCCCTCCATCCCTCTCTCCCTTTCCCTCCCTCTCTCCCTTTCCCTCCATCTCTCCATTTCTATCTTCCTGATGATGAGGCCCTGATGAGCCTCGACCACTGATTCTGGAAAGGGTGCCCAACTCTGCCTCCTTTCAGTCTCTCTGAGACAACCGTTGTCTCTCTTGCAACTCTAAGAGGCCTTCCTTCTGTGCCATCCCACCTCCTCCAGCGGGCTAGCCCCTCTGCATCCCGCCTCCTCCAGCGGGCTAGCCCCTCTGCATCCCGCCTCCTCCAGTGGGCTAGCCCCTCTGCATCCCACTTCCTCCAGTGGGCTAGCCCCTCTGCATCCCGCCTCCTCCAGTGGGCTAGCCCCTCTGCATCCCGCCTCCTCCAGCAGGCTAGCCTCTCTGCCATCCCCCTCTCTCACTGATCTTCACTCTTTCCCTCTCTATTGGTTCCTTCCCATCTATCTACAGACGTGCCCCACACTCCTTCCTGAAACAGCCCTCCTTTGACCCTTCCAATTGACTATCGTTCTATTTCCTTGTGGCTAAAGTCGCCAGGAGGCCGTTGACACTGGTGACCTCTTCTCTTCCTGACCATCTGGCTCTCATCATTCCAACACTACTCTGGCCTCCATCTCTCAGCTCTGGTTTCCTCCATCTCAGCTCGGGCCTCCTCCATGCCTTGAACGCTGTTCTTCCTCCCCGACCGCTGAGCCTGCTGGCTTCCTTTAAGTTTCCCTTGAGTCTCATCTCCAGCCCCTCCACGGCTTCCCTCTGTGACTTATCTCCACTTTTTTCTTTAAAACTTTTTGGTATTTGGGCCTGTTTTCTTTCGTTGTCTCGCCCACGAGAACATGCTTCTCGCAGATGGGGAGCTCCCATCCGTTTTTGGAGCATCGAGACCTAGTGGGGCCGGCAGAGGCTGATGGAGGGGCCGACGGAGGGACCGACCGGCGTCACCAAGGGTGGACTCCCCTTATCCTACAATGCCACAGGATGCCTCCTGTGATGGCGAGCCCCCGACATGGTTGCTACCGAGGGCTCCTGGCGTAGGGCAGACCACCTCAAAGGGTTTTCCCAAGCCCGCACCATGTGCTTCAAACACTGTTGTCTTTCCCTAGGAGCGGATCCCAACATCAGGGTGCCGCTGCCCGTCCGTGCCCCACCGGCCCACCCACCGCCCCAGCAACCCCTGCAATTTCCCCCATCAGGAGCTCCTTCCTACCTTGCTGGCGGCCCCGGAGGAGGAGCTGACCGCAAGGCTGGTGATGGTGTCGCCGGCGCCTGTGCTGCAGGGAGCCCCAGGGGCGGCTGGCGCCGGGAGTCTGGAGGGCACGATGGGCAGGGGCAGGAGGCCGGGCCGGGCGCCGATGGCACCGGCGGCCGCGGCACCACAGCTGGTCAGGCTCCCGTGGGTGCCGTTGGCGCTCCATTCACGGCGATCCCAGCCAGGGGCGCGGTACTCTCGTTCGAATCGACTGTGGTGCCGGGACATCTCGGGGCTGGGAGGCGGGTGTGCACGGGACCACTGAGGGCTCACCTGGAGAAAGGGGACAGAGAGAAGTAGCCTTAGGAGGACTAGTTTCCATGGGGACCAGACAGGGGCATGGTGGTCAGTGATGCTCCCGGGGAGCCCCCCAAATCGCCAGCCTTCTCCCTGACCTGTCAGAGCACCCAGAATACCCCGGCAGCTTTCTTGGGCATCCCTAGATGTTCTCCCATAGTCCTGGATAAGAGGCTGCAAGATGGGGAAACCAAGGCACAAGCTGCCTGAAGCGGCTTTCCTTTGGTCTTTGCAGACCCGGTTCTTGGCACACAGTAGGTGCTTCATCAAGGCTTGATGTGGCAAGTGAAGGACTGAGCCCTGTTCTGTGGGGCCTAGTCTATCGCAGCACAGTATTGGGCAGGGGTCAGGCCCGGGAGGCATAGGTGGAAGATCCGGGTTGGAAGGCTGCTCCGCCGGCCCCAGCTCTCAGTCTCGGTCCTTGTCAGACCAGCCGGGATCAGACTTGGAGCACCGGCCTCCCAGGGTGGCGGCAAGGGTTGGGGAGACCTGGAGAGGGTCCCTCAGGCAGAGCCCCTCCCCTAGGGCTGACAGACCCCTGCCCCAACATGCCTGGCCACGCATGCCCAGGAAGGTCCCTGGGATACCCGTGTGCATCCCTATCCCTAATGGGAGGGTACTGGCAGGGGCACAGCTGCATCTGCCGCACCCAGGGTACTGGCGCCAGGCACCGGCTGCACAATGGCCTCCTGTCCTGGGCCAGACTTCATAATGAACTCCCCTCTGGCTGCTCCCGGCTGCCGGAGGACACTGGGGCCTTGTCCCCTCTCCTCCTGTATCCTGGGGCCAGAGGGCACAGGGGAGGGGCTGGGCCTTAGACCACAGTGGGAGCTGTGTCCTCAGGTGACTGGGAGGGCCGCCAGGGGGCGCCACAGGGCACAGAGCCCTGGGTTTAGGCAGGAAGACCTGAATGCCAATTCAGCCTCCCACACTTCCTAGCTGGCTAATCCAGGCCATACTGGCACTCAGCTGGCAGGGCGGGCGGCAGAAGCGAAAGGGAGCAGACTTGGGAGAGCCCCGAGCTCAGGCCAGAGGAGCTCTGTACACACTAGCTACATTGTTACCAGTTAATACTCATGCTATACCATTGCTACAGTAATGGCTACACTGTTATCATTAATACTCAGCTACATTATTACTACACTAATGATTACATTGTTATCATTAACACCAGCTACATTATTACTACAGTAACGGCTACATTGTTATTAACACTCACACTACATTATTACTATAGTAATGGCTACATTGCTGTCATTAACACTCAGCTACATTATTAATACACTAATGGCTATATTGTTGTCATTAACACTCAGCTACATTATTACTACACTAATGGCTACATTGTTATTAACACTCAGCTACATCATTACTATAGTAATGGCTACATTGTTATCATTAGTATTCATGCTACATTATTACAACACTAATGACTACATTGTTATTAACACTTAGCTATATCATTGCTACACTAATGGCTACATTGTTACCATTAACACTCAGCTACATTTTGTTACACTAATGGCCACATTGTTATTAACACTCATGCTACATTATTACTACAGTAATGGCTACATTGTTGTCATTAACACTCAGCTACATTATTACTGCACTAATGGCTACATTGTTGTCACTAATACTCAGCTACATTATTACTGCACTAATGGTTACGTTGTTATCATTAATACTCATGATACATTATTAGGACACTAATGACTATGTTGTTGTCATTAACATTCAGCTACATTATTACTACAGTAATGGCTGCATTGTTGTCATTAACACTCAGCTACATTATTACTGCACTAATGGCTACATTGTTGTCACTAATACTCAGCTACATTATTACTGCACTAATGGTTACATTGTTATCATTAATACTCATGATACATTATTAGGACACTAATGACTATGTTGTTGTCATTAACACTCAGCTACATTATTACTACACTGGTGGCTAATTATTATCATTAATACTCAGCTACATTATTATTATAGTAATGGCTACATTGCTATCACTAGTACTCATGCTATATTATTACAACACTAATGACTACATTGTTATCATTAATACTCAGCTACATTATTACTATTATAATGGCTACATTGTTATCATTAACACTCATGCTACATTATTACTACACCAATGGCTACATTGTTATCATTAATACTCATGCTACATTATTAAGACACTAATGGCTACATTGGTATCATCAATAGTCAGGCTACATCATTACGACACTAATGGCTACATTGTTATGTTATTACTAGTCTAATAGCTACGTTATTATCCTTAATACTAATACTACATTGTAACTACACTAATAATATCTATGCTATTATTATTAATACGAATACTACATTATTACTACACTAATAGCTGCATTATTTTCATTAATACTCATGTTACATTATTACTAACTAATAGCTATGCCATTATCTTTAATACAAATGCTACATTATTATTATATTAATAGCTATGTTATTAGTCTTAATGCCATTGCTATGTTATTACTAAAGTAATAGCTACATTATTATTCTTAATACTAATACTATATTATTACTACCTTAATAGCTGTGTTATTATCATTAATATTCATGCTATATTATTACTACACTAATAGCTACATTATTATCATTAATATTCATTCTACATTATTACTACACCACGAGCTGTTATTATCATTAATACTAATGCTACATTATTACTACACCAATACCTACATTATTATCATAGGTTAAGGGACAGGTCAGTTCTCTGAGAGCCTCCCCAGCTGTGGATCACAGCATCTGAAGGAGTTGCAGGGCAGCCTTTGCTGACACAGATGTTGCGGACTGGAAATGAGATATACTGAAGGAGAGGGAAGAGGAGAGAGGTCAGACAATGCAACGGCCTCTCAGTCAGAAACGTCAGAAAACAGCAACAGCCTCTCAGTCTCCTTGCATCATTCTCTCACATGAGGAGATCCATCCTGGGTTGGATCTCCAGCATCCACTGTCAGGAAGCTCCCATGTATGCCAACAGCTCTCTCATGTATTCCAATAATTATGAATACTAATACTAAATTATTACTACACAAGTAGCCACATTATGATCATTAATATTAATGCTACATTATTATTACATTAATAGCTGTCATTATCATTAATACTAATGCTACATTATTACTAGACTAATAGCTATGCTATCATTAATACTAATATTAAATTATTACTACATCAATAGCCACATTATTACTAATACTAGTACTACACTATTACTACATTAATAGCTACATTATTATTGTCAATACTAACAATACATTATTACTATGCTAATCGCTACATTATTATTATTAATACTACACTATTACTACACTAATCACTATATTATTATTATCAATACTAACACTACATTATTACTATGCTAACAGGAATAGTCTGAGCAATAATATCCATTGGCTTTTTAGGTTTTATTGTGTGGGCTCATCACATATTTACTGTTGGCTTGGACGTAGACACACGAGCATATTTTACATCAGCTACAATAATCATTGCAATTCCCACTGATGTCAAAGTATTTAGATAGCTACATGATTATTATTAATCCTACACTATAACTACACTAATAGCTACCTACATTATTATTATCAATACTAACACTACATTATTACTACACTAATAGCTACATTATTATTAATACTAACACTACATTATTACTACCCTAATAGCCACATTATTGTTACCAATACTACACTATTACTACATTAATTGCTACATTATTGTTATTAATACTATTACTACATTAATCACTACATTATTATTATCAATACTAACACTACATTATTACTATACTAATAGCTACATGATTATTATTAATCCTACACTATTACTACACTAATAGCTAGCTACATTATTATTATCAATACTAACACTATATTGTTACTACACTAATAGCTACATTATTATTATTATTACTACCCTAATAGCTACATTATTGTTATTAATACTACGCCATTACTACATTAATTGCTACATTATTATTATTAATACCAGCAGTAGTAGTGGGACTGGTGCTAGTAATGGCAAAACATCCTGGATTTGCCTGCTCTGGGCCAGGGCCAAGCTGCTTTGGAGTATGGCTTTGAGGAATGGGGGAAGGAGGCGACAGACCCACTGTGTTCTGCCCTGGCTGAGCCTCATTTGTCATCCACAGGCTCATCCACAGTCCCAGGTGTCACGTATTAGGAAGGCCACCGATGAGGTGGCAAGGTCTGGGGGGCGCAGTCAGGATGGGGAAGGACCACCCTGGACAGCGGGCGGCCTTCCTGCCACTTCTCTGGGGACCACAGATGGTGAAAAGCTCCAGCCTGCCCGGGGAGCTCATCTAACAGGAAGAGGGGGAGGGAGAAACCCCTGGAACACGCGTCCCAGGATGGGGGTGAGCCTGAGCGCTGGCCCCCAGCTGCCCAGTGGGCACCTATCTCAGCAGCTTGGCTGTGCTGCCAGAGTCCTGTGAGGGAGAGACTGCCATGATTGCCACTCCCACTAGAGAAGGAAACTGAGGCTTGGGGATGGGGATCAGCATTTGCACGGCCCCCACTATGTGGTGAGCTAGAGCTTAAAATTGGTCTCCTGATTCCAAATCCAGGCCTTCCCTTCTGACAGCAGGGCTTGGTGGGCCAGGGTGGGGCTGCTCCTCCCCGGGAGAAGCTCCGAGCCCTGGGCTCCGCTCCAGTGGGACAGGGGCCTCCTCGGCACGTGACCCCCCACTGGTGCCTCTCGGTTTGCCTCCCGCAAGAGCCTCTTTGGATCCTGGTCCATTTTTATGGCCCTTCTAGCTAGCCTGCTTCTCAGGGGAGCCAGGTTTGCAGTCTGGGCGTCCCCGGATGGGGCCAGGAGCAGGGAGCGGCTGGGAGCCCTACGAGAGTCTGCGGGGCCACCAAGCACCCCTGTCCTTGCTTTTTGCCGAGGGCTCTGCGATTCTTCCGGTTGGAAACAGGCACATTATGTGGAGATCGATGGGGAAAAACTCCACTTCCTGCTGGGTTTACATGCACAAGATGTGATGCCTGGGAGTGAGAATGACTCAGTCAGTGCTGGGTTAAGGAGGTGCCGGGGAGGAGGGGGTGAGTGGCAGCCTCCACGCCGGGAGCACATCCAGAAAAAGTCTCCCAGCAGCAGCTGACCCGAAGCAGGGGGACGGGGGAGCCGCTCCCCGACTTAGGATCCCAGGTCTATGAGCAGGAAGGGATGCCGGGGGTGGCTAATCCTGCCAGGGCCCGCCAAGAACCTCTCCGTGTATGTACAACATAGGGGGTAAGGGGGGGTCCAACTTTGCCTGAGCCCTGCAGTGGGGGACGGGGAAAGAGAACTGGGCCGGTCTACAGGACAGCCTGGGCCACCCCCAGGGCAGCTTGGCTCACTCTGGAGGGCGGCCTGGGTCACTGCTCAGGACAGCCTGATAGTCCAGGTGACTCTGGAGGGCAACCTGGGCCATCCCCCCCCCCATAGCTCGGGTCACTCTGGAGGGCGGCCTGGCTCACTCTGGGCTTGCTCTTGGGGATCCCTTCCTGCCATCCAGCCTCCGGGTCCAAGCCGACAAGGCTCAGCACCGTGGCGACGGACAGCTCCCCCAGAGGTACTGGCCATAGCTCCCTCTGCAGGAGGCCTTCCCTTCTCCAGGGTGAACACCTCTAGCTCCTGGTCTAGAACAGGTTGCAGACCTTGCCCCACACTGGCTCTTCTCCCCACCTGTTCTTTCTCCCCGCTTGTTCTTCTCAAGACAAATATATCTAGAACGACCCCATGTACTGGGAATGCTGTGATCAGAGCAAGGCCAGCAGGATTCTGGGCTTCTGAAAATGTTCCCCCTTTGGGGGAAGATTTTGGCTGCTGGTCACACTCATTGTGAACTTGTGGTCCACTATGGGCCCCTGATCATTTTTGTCTCCCTCAAGGTGTCCTTTGAAGTTATGTTTTTGAACCAACTTACTTTACATTTATCCGCAGTCAATTAGTGAAATAGGGTCGGACTGTAGCGGGGCCCAGAGGGTGGCAGGGGGAGGGGGACAAGAAGAAAGAGGAAGAACAGAAAAAGCAGGAGAAGTGAGGAGGAGGGGAGTGGAGGGACGGGCTGGGTGCTTGGGGGAAGCCCGTCCTGCCCACAAACAGCGTGGAGGGCCCAGGCTCCGCCTCTCTTTGCCGGCAGCAGATTCCGTGCTGACACATATTGTGGCGAGACACCGCAGGCTCTGGGGAGGCTCCAGAGGGCACGGCCGCAGCTCCGCCATCGGGAATGATGTGTGGGACAGCGCTCCCCAGCAAAGCTGGCGCTTGGGCTCTGCTGCCATGTGGAGGAGGGCTCTGGGTGGGGGATGGGACCCTGCGGGAGCCTCTCGGGAGAGGGCGAGGGACTGCTGGGGCTCAGGGTGGTGATGGCTGGAGCTCTGAGGACACATGTGGCCATCAGAGGCTCGCACTCAGACGCATCCTGGGGGGCAAAAAGCTGGTGGGTGGAAAAGGCCAGAAGGCCCTGACACCAAGTGCTAAGTACCTGCTGTATATGGCTTTGTGCCCCCGGCTCCACTGGAGCCCCACTAATAATGAGACTACTCCATGCTACGGTTAGAAGGCAAGATGGTACGGTGGGCAGAACACAGCCTGGAGTGAAAAGGAGCCGACTTCAAATATGGCCTCTGCTTGCCTCAGTGACCTCATCTGTAAAATGAACTGGAGAAAGATCCCAGTATTTCTACAAGAAAAGCCCAAATGTGGTCAGTCACACACCTGAGACCCCTGAACAACAACACAGAGGGAGGGGGCAGTTACATGAGGACAAAATGAAGGGAGGGCCCGGCCACGTCCCGCCACGGCTGCAGCGTGGGCCACAGCAGGGAGGGCCCGGCCACGTCCCGCCACGGCTGCAGCGTGGGCCACAGCAGGGAGGGCCCGGCCACGTCCCGCCACGGCTGCGAGGGCGATCACCGGGAGGCTGCGCCTCTGCCACTGGCCAGCTCAGAGCAAGAAGATGGGCAGGGAACGTTCCACTGGGTGGGGTACCCTTCTCTAGGCCAGATGCCACTCCATTCTGCCCGCTGGTTCAGAGGCCAAACTGCCCAGGCCCTGGGCCCTGGCCTAAGAAGCCAACCGGGTTCAGGCCAGGCTGGTGCCAGAGCTCCCATTGGCCCTCTCTGAGGATCACATGGGCCCTCTGGATCCCGGGGACCATGTCAGGGCTCACTGGGCCTCCTGGAGATCAGGTTCTTTCTGATCCTCAGGCTTCCTCTCCCTTTGAGAGCCAAGGGAGGCCCATTTCACAGATTCGGGCCCCAGCACAGGGACACCAGAGCCTTATTCCCAAAGAGCCTGAGACAGGGGCCAGAAGACCAGGAACGAGCTTAGGAGTCTCTGTTCCTGTTGCTTATTGGACATGTGGGGAAAATGAGGCCAGCGGTATTCTGGGGTCTCCCTGCCCCCTTCTCTGGCACTCACTGGCCACCGGACACCCCCAGGACCGCCCCCCGGCGTCCCCAGAGCCTCGCTGGGCTATTCCGGGCCGTTGGGCCGCAGGGCCCGGGGCACCGAGGCGGGCAGCTGTGCGCTCCCCGGGCGGGCCTGCCAACCCTCACCACATTTATCAAGGGCTTATCACTTGCCAGCCTTGGCTTTGGAGGGATGGGGGCCCTGGGGGGGCTTCCTCTGGCCCCAGGACAGGGCTGCGGGAGCAGGTGTTCTCTGCGTCCGATGGCTCGATCCCGCTGGAGGGGAGGCTAATCTCTGGCTCCCGGGGCCACCTGGAGCCACGGCCTCATTAGCTTCGTGTACCACACAGCAGCCCGGCCCAAGAGGGAGGTCCTCCCCCCGCCAGCTGAGTGACGTGATTTAAAACTTCCCACCTGTCGCTTGGAGCCTAGTTTGGACAGCTGGAGGCCGGGAGGAGGATGGGGACTGACTGACCTCGAAAGGACGGGCCGGGCGGGGGGAGGGCTGGGCAGGGGGCAGGGGAGGGCAGGGGAGGACAGAGCTGGACTGGGCTGGGCGGGCTAAGTAGGACAGAACTGAGCTGGGCAGGGCTGGGCTGACCTCGATCAGCCAGGCTGTGCAGTGGGTGGTCATCCTCCCAGCTGAGCTAGGGGTGTGTGTGTGTGTGTGTGTGTGTGTGTGAGTGAGATTGTGTGAGTGTATGTGTGATTGTGTGTGTGAGAGAGATTGCATGTGTGAGTGTGTGAGTGAATGTGTGTGTGTGTGTGAGTGTATATGAGATTGTGAGTGTGTGTGTGTGTGTGTGTGTGTGTGTGTGTGTGTTGGAGGAGTCCTCAGGCTGGCTGTTTCCCCCTCCTTGCCCTCTGTAAAGCCCCCAAAGCCACGAGCACGGTGAACGCTGCAGCCCCGGGGCCGCCACCTCCCGCTCTGAGCTCAGTCCTGGAGCTGTCAGAGAACACCAGGGAAGACCTTGGCTTCTGGGCCAGCCAGAGGCGGCGGACCAGGGAGCTCCAAGAGAACCCCTCCCTTCCCCCCCTCCCGGGGTCCCTGGCAGCCTCCCTTTGCCCTTTGCCTTTGGAGTGGTCAATCCGGGTGTAGCTTAAGCAGGATTACCTGCGGGTTGGGAGGCGCCGGCCTCGTCCCCAGGGAGACACAGGGCGACGGCCGGAGCGAGGCTGCTGGGAGGGTCCCGGCCAGACGCCCGCTCTCTGCTGCCCGGGGATGGGTGGGGCTGTTGAGAATGCTCTAGAAGACCCTTCTGTAAGGAGCTGCTGGGACATTTGGCACGGCCCCACCCAGCCTTGCACAGCTCGGCTCAGAAAAAGCCCTTCTGGGACGTTCGCCAAGTTTCCAGCAAAGCGGGTAAGGATGGTGCGACCTCTGCTAGGCTCCCCGGCCCCTGTGAGCGGGTGTCCGATGCCCATCGAGCTTCCCAACAAAGAATCGGGGGACAAGCAAGCCAAATGACGGGGTCTGTTCTATGAGAAGGTCGGGGATTATGGCTCTCTCACCAGAGAAGAGCTCGGCCTTCTGCAAACTAACACCCTCCCCCACCCGTTGTCCGAGGGAGTACATGGACGGGACAGGCCCTCGGCAGCAGGGGCGGAGCCTTCAGAGCAGCAGCAAGGCTGACTAGGGCCAGCCGGGGCACGGTCCGGGGGAACGGGCCTGGCCACTTATGGAAAAGGGTCAGCAGGTAAGAAGCATCGGGAATAAACACAAAATTAAGTAAGTACACAGTGAGCGGCTTGCACGGAAGCACTTCCCAACCACCACTGCTCAGAATGGGAACAATCCCTCGGGGATGACCTCTGACCGGGCGGCTGACCAGGACAAAGGGGGTGGTTTAGTCACTCAATACCTCACCCCGATGCCTGTCCCGGATGCCAGAACTGATCTCAGCCCAGAATCACGAGTCGAAAAGACCTTGACAGAGCCCGACCGAGAAACTCCCCCGCTTTGGCAGTGATTGTCCAGCTCCTGCCTGGAGCCCCCGAGGAGGGGGAGCCCAGTCCTCGTGGGAAACCCCTTCCACTGGGGGACGCCGGCCCGGACTGGCCCTCGGCACTTTCCTTCTGCTGCCACTGGCTATGCGCTTGGGGGCCAGGCCCGGATCCCTCGGCCGTGGCTCTCGGGTTCCTCTACAGCCCGGCTCTGCCATGCAAGGCACCTCCCAAGGATCCCATGGGGCGCAGACCCTTCGATGGCCTGCTGGCCTCCCTGGGAGGGTTTGCAATTTATTAATGACCTTCTTAAAATGTCAGTCCTTCCCAGTGTGGTCTGGTATAAGTGTGTGAGTATGTGTGATTGTGTGTGTGTGTGTTGTGTGTGTGTGTGTGTGAGTGAGTGTGTATGTGTATGATTATGTGTGTGTGTGATTGTGTGTCTGTGTGAGTGTATGATTATGTGTGTGTATGATTGTGTCTGTGTATGAGTGTGAGTGTGTGAGTGTGTGATTGTGAGTGTATGATTATGTGTGTGTGTATGATTGTGTGTCTGTGTGTATGTGTGATTGTGTGAGTGTATGATTATGTGTGTGTGTGTATGATTGTGTCTGTGTGTGTGTGAGAGTGTGTGAGTGTATGATTATGTGTGTGTGAGTGTGTGAGTGTATGATTATGTGTGTGTGTGTGTGAGAGTGTGTGAGTGTATGATTATGTGTGTGTGTGTGTGTGTGAGAGTGTGTGAGTGTATGATTGTGTGTGTGTGTGTGTGAGTGTATGATTATGTGTGTGTGTATGATTGTGTGTCTGTGTGTCTGTGTGATTGTGTGAGTGTATGATTATGTGTGTGTGTGTATGATTATGTGTGTGTGTGTGTGTGTGAGAGTGTGTGAGTGTATGATTATGTGTGTGTGAGTGTGTGAGTGTATGATTATGTGTGTGTGTATGATTGTGTGTCTGTGTGTCTGTGTGATTGTGTGAGTGTATGATTATGTGTGTGTGTATGATTGTGTCTGTGTGTGTGTGAGAGTGTGTGAGTGTATGATTATGTGTGTGTGAGTGTGTGAGTGTATGATTATGTGTGTGTGTATGATTGTGTGTCTGTGTGTATGTGTGATTGTGTGAGTGTATGATTATGTGTGTGTGTGTGTGTGTGTGTGTGTGTGTGTGTGTGAGATGTGGAAAGCAAAGAGAAACATTTCAAATCAAAAGACTAAAAGTCGTTTTCTTTTAAGGAAAAAACCAAAGGACCCAGGGCAGCTGATGGAATTCTGGCTCCCTCCTTACTAAGGCCTGAATCCTGGAGCGGGGCTGGGGAGACAGGCTGGGTGGGAGGAGACTTCCCCCCCCCACCTCCTGAAAGGGGGCCTGGCTCCTGGGGAGGGGGCAGGAGGTACAATGGTCACAGCCATGGAGCCTCCTCTGTGTTTGCACAGGAGAGAGAGAGGGGGGGAGAAAGGGAGGGAGAACTCCCCGGACTGACCCCCCGGATGTCCGGGGCACCAGAGCGCCCCCCGGTGCCCTTCCCCATGGAGCACTCCCTCCCTCCCTCAGAGCCAGCGCTGGCTCAGGATGCCATAAACACCAGCTTATCTTCAGTTGGAGACAAAGTCCCTTATAAAGGAGGCCGCGGGAGGTCGGTGAGGCTCTACCTGGCAGCGCGGTTGGGGGCTGGGCTCCCCGGGCTGGGCAGGGTCACTTGCTCCCAAGTACCCTGAGGTCAGGGAGCAGCTCTGGCCCTGGGATGGGCTGAGGCCTGCCCCCACCCTAATGGGCAGCCTTCCTCCCGTACCCCTCCCGCCCGCTTCCTCTTCTCCTCCGGCTGAGAAATCCTCCTTAAAAAAAGGCATCAGGCCCGGCACAGAGACTCCCAGATGAGGAAGCAATATCAATCCGCTAACTTGGAGTATCTCCAAAGACCCTGGGCAAATCAACCTCTGCTGCCTTAGTTTACCTGTCAGTAAAATAGGCTCAAATACAGCCCCAACCCCGAAGAGTCGTTGTGACCAAGTGTTTATAAAGCCCTCAGCACAGGGCCCGGCCTGCAGGAGGGATTTAAATGCTTCTCCCTCCCCCTTTTGGGGACCTGCCTACCATCCCTTGAAGTTAGTGACTCAGCCAAAGCCACACAGTCAGTCTGTGTCCGAGGCAGGACCTCTGAGCTATCTCAGTCTCCCTCCCTCCCTCCTTCTCTTTGTCTCTCGCTCTTCCCCCTTCCTCTCTCCCTCCCCCCTCTCTCAGTCCCTCTATTAGTAAAAATCTAATAAAAATGCTAAATGAAAGCCTGGCAAAGACACCACGACAATATATCCAAAACATGATTCACGACAAAAGGTGGATTTCTATCCTGATACGGGGAGGGTTCAACATGAGGAAAACCAGCAGCATAATTAATCACACTAAAAACAAGCCCGGAGAGGGTGGAGCCAAGACGGCAGAGCAAAGAACTCGCAGAGCGTGCCCCGAACCCCCACATATAATGCCATAAAACAGCTGCAGCAGAACCGACACAAAGATGGAGTGAAACAATTTTCAGCCGAGATGACTCAGAGGGCTGGCAGGAAAGAGCTGTCGCGCTGGGGTGAGAGTGGAGCACGGTCACGGCACAGCCCCGGTGAGCCAGGAACAAGCTTTGGGGGGAGGGAATCCGAGGCAGCAGTGGGGGGTTCCAGACTTCTCAGCCCACGGGCACAAAGACAGCTTAGAAGGGCAGCAGGAAAGTGACGTCCCACCAGGGTGAGAACGGAGCCCGGTCCTGTACACACAGGACCGGCCCAGCCCAGCCCCAGCAAACCAGGCCCCCAGTAAAGGGGTCGAACAACTGCTCATAAGGCAATTACGGGGACCTCTTTGCTGGCATTGAGGCAGGACTCTGCTGCTTTGTCCTCATTCTTATCCAGCTCACTCTGCTGAGTGGCAGTGCCAGGGTGAGGAGGAGCACTAACACGCCAGAGCTTGTGGTCACAGTGGAACAGAGACCCTCCTCACAGACCCAGGGCAGAACAGAGGGCTTGTGGTTGTCACTGACCGGACCCCAGGCCAGGAGAGCAGTAGATGTACCTATCCTTAGAGTATACCACCTTGGAAGAACTGAAAACTCATGCAAGGCCCTAGAAGGACTGCACAAAACCCCTGAAGCTTGTTACATCTCCCTCTCTACCTTGGAAGCAGAGCCCTACTTTAACAAAGTCTAAAAAGTCAGGTAATAGGTTGGGAAATGAGCAAACAACAGAAAAATTCTGATAATGCAAAGTTTCTATGGGGATAAGGAAAATCAAAACACTCAGTAGAAGATAACAAAGTCAAAGCTCCTACATCCAAAGCCTCCACAAAAAATAAGAATTGGTCTCAGTCCACGGAAGAGCTCAAAAAGGATTCTGAAAATCTAGTAAGAGAAGTAGAAAAAAACCCCAAATCTTTAAAAATAGAATTTTCCAAATGAAAAAGGAAGTGCAAAAACTCACTGGAGAAAATAATTCTTTAAAAATTAGAATTGAGCAAATGGAAGCTAATGGCTTTATGAGAAATCAAAAAACCCAAACCACAATCAAAATAATGAAAAAAAAAAAGAAGACAATGTGAACTACCTTACTAGAAAAACAACCAACCTGGAAAACAAATCCAGGAAAGATAATTTCATTTATTTATTTATTTTTAAATTTAATTTAATTTAATTTAAAATTTTTAATAGCTTTTTATTTACAAGTTATATGCATGGGTAATTTTACAGCATTGACAATCGCCAAACCTTTTGTTCCAATTTTTCCCTTCCTTCCTCCCCTAGATGGCAGGATGACCAATATATGTTAAATATATTAGAGTATAAATTAAATACAAAATAAGTATACATGTCCAAACCATTATTTTGCTGTACAAAAAGAATCGGACTCCTAAATATTGTACAATTAGCCTGTGAAGGAACTCAAAAATGCAGGCGGGCAAAAATATGGGGATTGGGAATTCGATGTAATGGTTCTTAGTCATCTCCCAGAGTTGTTTCGCTGGGTGTAGCTGGTTCAGTTCATTACTGCTCCATTGGAACTGATTTGGTTCATCTCATTGTTGAAGATGGCCAGGTTCCTCAGAATTGATCATCATATAATATTGTTGTTGAAGTATATAATGATCTCCTGGTCCTGTTCATTTCACTCAGCATTAGTTCGTGTAAGTCTCTCCAGACCTTTCTGAAATCCTCCTGCTGGTCATTTCTTAGAGAACAATAATATTCCATAACATTCATATACCACAATTTATTCAGCCATTCTCCAACTGATGGGCATCTACTCAATTTCCAGGTTCTGGCCACTACAAAGAGGGCTGCCACAAACATTCTTGCACATACAGGTCCCTAGGAAAGATAATTTTTAAACTATTGGCCTAACTGAAAGCTATGATCCCCTCCAAAAAAACTATAGGTGTCATTTTTCAAGAAAACATCAAGGAAAACTGTCCTGATAGTCTAGAACCAGAGGGTAAAGCAGAAAGTGAAAGAATTCACTAATCATTTCCTGAAAGAGATCCCAAATAGAAACTCCCAGAAATATTACAGCCAAATTCTAGAGCTCCTAAATCAGGGAGAAAATATTGCAGGCAGCCAGGAAGAAATAATTCAAGTATCATGGAGCCATAGGCAGGACAATGCAGAATTCAGGGGCTTCCACATTAAAGAATCAGAGAGCTTGGACTCATATTCTGGAGGGCAAAGGAGCAAGGATTACAAATGAGAATCACTTACTGGCAAAACTGAGTATAATCCCTGTTCAAGGGAAATGGACATTCAATGACAGAGAATTTTTGAGCATTCTTGATGGAAAGACCAGAGCTGAAGACTTGACTTTCAAATACAAGACTCAAGAGAAGCACGAAAAGGTAAAGAGGAAAGCAACAGTATAAGGGACTTAAGAAGGTTAAACTATTTATAGTCCTACATGGGAAGGTGATCCTTGTAACTCATAAGATGTTTCTCATTATTAGGACACTTAGAAGGAATAGATATACATAGAAAGCCTGGATGTGTGTTGAATAAGAAGGGATGATGTTATGGGTCAGAACTTGAAACAAGGTGCTAAGTCAGTGGAATTGGTCTAATTTAGCATGGTGCTTAACAGTTCTCTAGTTCAGTACATGTACTTAGTACTTACTGTAGTTCCACAAGATTCACACTTCAAGTGCCTATATAAGCTAAGAGCCTCAACCAGGATTCAGTTGGGGAGATTCAGAAGCCAGAGAAGGCGGGAGCTCTCAGAACCAAGACTATAGAAGGCCTCTAAAAAAACTAACTGGGCCACAGGAAAGGAGACAGGACTTGGAAAGAGACAGTAAAGGCTATGAACTTTAACACCTGGCTGCATTTGGGGTGATTACTGAGCTGAAACGAAGGCTGCCTCCAGAGACCCCAAGGAAACCTGCTTCCAGAGGAATATTACATTTTAGAGAGAATATTACAGGGTGAGATCTTAAAAAAATAAAATTAAGGGGTGTGAGAGAGAAATGTACTAGGAAAAAGAAGAAGGAAGAGGCAGAATCGAGTAAATTATATAAAAGAGGCAAGAAAAAGCTTGTATAATGGAGAAGAGGGGGAAGTTGAGAGAGAATGAATGAACCTTACTGTTGGCAGAATTGGCTCAAAATGGGAATAACATACATGTTCAATTGGGCATAGAAATTTATCTTACCCTACAAGAAAATAGGAGGGAAAGAAAGTAAGAATAAGGGGGGGGTGTACCAATGAGGGAAGATTGGGGGAGAGAGTAGTCAGAAGCATAACATGTTTTTTTAAATAAAGCTTTTTTTTTTTTTTTTTTTTTTTTACAAAACATATGCATAGGTAATTTTTCAAAATTGACCCTTGCAAAGCCTTCTGTTCCAAATTTCCCCACCCCTTCCCCTAGATGGCAGGTAGTACAATACATGTTAAATATGTTAAATTACATGCTAAATCCAATAAATGTATACATATTTTCACAGTTATCTTGCTGCCCAAGAAAAATCCAATGAAGAAGGGAAAAAAAACTGGGAAAGAAAACAAAATGCTAACAAACAACAGAAAGAGTGAGAATGCTGTGTTGTGGTCCACACTCAGCTCCCACAGTCCTCTCTCTAAATGTAGATGGCTCATTGTTGATGAGAGCCACGCCCATCAGAATTGATCATCGTATAATCTTGTTGTTGCCATGTATAATGATCTCCTGGTTTAAGTAGAACACTTTTGAGGAGGAGTAGGATGAAAGGAGAGAAAGAATAGAACAAATGGGGGGGAGAACAGAATGGAAAGAAACAAAGTTAGCAATTGTAAAAATTGGGAAAAAAATTGAATCAATTTCTTTGATAAGGCCTTACTTTTTAAACATATAGTCAAATTTATAAAGATAAGAGTTATTCCTCAATTGATAGATTATCAAACTATATGGATGGTTTTCAATTGAATTAACTAAAACTAGCCACAGTCATATGAAAAACTGTTCTGACCCACTATTGATTGGAGAAATTCAAATTAAAACAATTCTGAGCTACTACCACATATCTATTAGATTGTCTAATAGTACAGAAAAGGAAAATGACAATTGGTGAAGGAGATGTGGAAAAACGAAACATTAATGTACTGGTGGTGGAGTTTTGAACCGATCCAACCATTCTGTAGAGCAATTTGGAACTATGGCCAAATGATTATAAAATCATTCATACCCTTTGATAGCGATACCACTACTAGGTCTGTATCCCAAGAGAGGTGAAAACCAAAAAAGGACAAAAATATGTATATCCTCCCTTTTCTGGTGGCAAAGAATTGGAAATTGAGGGGGTACCCATTAACTAGAAAATGGCTGAAGAAACTGTGGTATATGATTGTGATGGAATACTATTGTGCTATAAGAAATGATAAGCAGGATGCTCTCAGAAAAACCTGGAAAGTGCTCCATGAGCTGATTCAAAGTGATTCCTATGCACAAAATAAGAACAATATTAAGGGGATCAGCTGTATTCACAGCTTTCTCAGCAACACAATGGGATCCAAGACAATTCTCAAGTACTTTATTTTCCTTGAGGTTTTTTTTTTTTTTTTGGGGGGGGAAGTCTGTGTTTTCTTTCACAATATGACTAATATAGAACTGTTTTGCATGACTGCATATATAATCTGTATCAAATTTCTTGCCTTCTCAATGGGTGGGAGTGATGGGGAGGGAAGAAAGGAGAGAATTTGGAACTCAAAGTTTTAAAAATGAATGTTAAAATTTGTTTTTACATGTAGCTGGGGAAAAATAAATTACTAAATAAATAAAAAAAAACCACCAAGAAAAATTCCAACCACATACCATATGATTATATCACAAGATACAGAAAAAGTCTTTGGCAAAGCACAGCTCTCATTTATACTCAAAACTTATGAGGCAGAGGTAGAGAAGGATCTTCTTAAATGATAAAAAAAAGACCTAAAACCTAAAATTATCATTTTAAACAGTGGGGAAACATGAGAAGTGTTTCCAAGAGTTAAAACAAGGCCATCTCCCCCTCTCCCTGCTGTTGTTTGATATCATTCTAGAAACATTGTCGATAGTAATAAGGCAAAAGAGACAAAGCCATAGATATAGTCAAAAGAGAGGTAAAATGGGCAGTGAAGACCACCTATTTTTGTAGAAAACCCATAAGAATCAGAAAAAAGAAATAATAGTTTCAGTAAAATGACAGGATATGAAATAAATACATCAAAAATCAAAAGCATTTCTATGTAGAGACAACAAAATGAAGGGAAATAATAGAAAGGCACATCCTACTCCAAACAACTACAGGAAGCATCCGCAAGAGGGCCAATCTATGAAAGAACATAGGATGGCTGCCGTTACAAAGGTCTCCTCCCTGAAACAAGGGATGACATGTGCCAATACAAATATACCGGGTCGAGACAATAAAAACGAACCCAACCATAAAGTTCAGAATATAAATTATTTCGATGTGAATTTCCTTATGCCTCTGAGTAGGATTTCTTGAGAAAATCGGAAAGTAATTTGGCAGAAATCAGGTTTAGAGCAAGAGCTTCTACCACACACGCTGCGACAAGCTCCCAACAGATTCGTGAACAGTAAACATCACATCCTGAAAAAAGAGCAACAGGTCGGGCCCTCTCCACAGCGAGGCTGGGGGAGAGTGACAGTTACCGGGGATATTGGCAGCTTTAATTCTTATTGGTCTGTTTGGGTCAGACGCTCTCCTGTAGCACTAGGAGTCCCTCCCTCTTCCTGCCTCCTCCTCATACTTCTAAGTTCCTTTGCATTGACTTATAGTATTTAATGACGTTTATGGGTTTCCCTCTCCCCCATCCCCCTGGAGGAAAGCAACCACTTCCCGCTGGTCTCCGTATTCCTGGCCTGGGGTAGGAGCTCAGCTACTGCTGCTTAAACTGGAGTAGGAGAGCAGTGGGGCAGGGCTAGAGGGCTGTGGGGGGAGGACAGACCCGGGGTACCCGGGTAGGGAAAGACCAACGAGGAGAGCTGTCCCTGAGTGGGCTGGGCTAACCTGGGGAGAAGCCTTGACGGGGGCTGGGGGGCACTTGCCTGCTACCCACTGAGGCTCTTTTTGGGGAAAGGCTGGGAGGTCCCCTCCCTAGCTCCTGTGAAAGCCTGGCTGGCAGATCAAATGTTCTGATTTCACTATTTGCTCCCAATTAAAAGTTGTTCTTGTCTGGATTTTACACAGTGACCTTTGAAAAATACAGATCAAGGCAATTAGGAGGAGAGACATCCACATAGCAGGGGCACGGAGGGGGAAAAACACCTCGTGCTGGGTGGCAGGCAGGGCCGCCTGCCATCTCTGCATTGTGAAGGCCCGACAGCTGGGGGAAGGGGGGCACCCACCAGGAGGGCCGGGGCCGGGGGAGATGTACTCCCACTGCCGGGGCTGTCGCTCGGCCTGGCTGCTGACCAGACCCGGGAATCTGGGGGCCTGTGGGGCCTGGGGACACCGGATCTCGTCATTTCCCCTCGGCCTGCCTTCCTCAGCCAGAGCCCCTCGGGAGGGAGCCCAGCAGCACCTGGCTGGGTCCTGGGACCATAAGGGCGTGTGTGGGGATGGGCCGAGCTCTCGAGCCCAGTGGAACAGGGCAGAGGCTTCTCCCTGATAAAACCTGATAGCTTCTAAAAATAGCCAGGTCGCCTCCCTTCTGGGGGGGGGCAGGCCCCAGGATTATTTTATTAATGAGGTAGAGTGTGGGGCTTTCATCAGCTGAGGCAGTGAGGGGGCCCTCTTAGCGGCTCTCCATCCAAGCTCCTGAGGGAGTCCCGTATCCCCCAAGTTATGGTGGAGGAGAAAAAGGAGGGGGGAAGAAGGGGAGGAGGAGGAAGAGGATGGGGAAGAGAGGAGGAGAAGGGGGAGAGGGAGAAGATGGAGGAGGAGGAGGGAGAGGAGGAGGAGGAGGGGGGAGGGGGAAGAGGAGAAAGAAGGGGAGGGAGAGAAAGACAGAGGGGGAAGGGAAGGAGAAGGAAGAGGAGGTATGCAAAGCCCGAGAGCCCCCTCACCCCCCCCCCCACCCCCACCAAACACTCAGCCAGGGAGAGTCAGGGCCAGGACTTAATGCTCCCGGTTTCTGGCCCCGAGCCCGGTCCTGCTTTGCTGTTCTGGGGCAGCTGACAAGGCCTGAAAGCATTTTCCTGAGTCAGGTACCGAGCGGGAGGCCGGGGCCCTCCCTCATCTGGGCACCCGGAGGAGGACCACAAGGGCCGGAGAGCAGAGCCAGGACGTCTCCTCCCTAAACAGGCTGGGGGCGCAGTCAGACAGAGGAGCCCCCGGACCCAGCCCCCAAGTCCTAGAGCACCAGACCCACAAGGGGACAGAGAGCTACAGGCCGGCTGCCCTGCGGCAAGCCTGGGCCTCCCCTGGAACCTTGGGACCCTCGGGGCAGTCGGAGGCCTTGCCAGAGAGGGGGCCCAGAGGCCCAGGAAGCCAGTGTCTGAGCAGAAGCTGGGATTTCATCCGCGGGCGGACAGAAGCAGGGGAGAAGGCCGAGGAGGGGAAGCGTCCCAGGCACGCGGGGCAGCCAGTGAGGAGAGCAGAAGAGCGTTCTGGGCGTGGGTCAGGGAGGCCACAGGAGGCTGGGGAGGGGGAAGGAGGAGGGGTCCACGTGGGGAGCCCAGGATGGGGTAGAGACGTTCAGCAGGATGGCAGGGCTTTGGTTTGGGGCCTGCTGAGGTGGTCTTGGAGACCCCTCCTGGCCTGAGGACAGAGACAGAGAGGAGGGAGAGAGACAGAGAGAGAGACAGAGACAGAGAGAGACACACACAGAGACAGAGACAGAGAGAGACAGACACAGACAAGAGACAGAGACAGAAACACACACACAGAGACAGAGACAGAGAGAGACAGAGCTAGACAAGAGACAGAGACAGACACACACACACACAGAGACAGAGACAGAGAGAGACAGAGCTAGACAAGAGACAGAGACAGAGACACACACACACAGAGACAGAGACAGAGAGAGACAGAGCTAGACAAGAGACAGAGACAGACACACACACACACAGAGACAGAGACAGAGAGAGACAGAGCTAGACAAGAGACAGAGACAGAGACACACACACACACAGAGACAGAGACAGAGAGAGACAGAGCTAGACAAGAGTGACAGAGACAGAGACAGAGCCAGACAAGAATGACAGAGACAGAGACACACACACACAGAGACAGAGACAGAGAGAGACAGAGCTAGACAAGAGACAGAGACAGAGACAGAGACAGAGCTAGACAAGAGACAGAGACACACACACACACAGAGACAGAGACAGAGAGAGACAGAGCTAGACAAGAGACAGAGACAGAGACATACACACACACACACAGACAGAGACAGAGACAGAGAGAGAGCCAGAGCCAGACAAGAGTGACAGAGACAGAGACAGAGCCAGACAAGAAAGACAGAGACAGAGACACACACACACAGAGACAGAGAGAGCCAGAGCCAGACAAGAGACAGAGACAGAGACACACATACACACAGAAACAGACAGAGACAAAGAGAGACAGAGCCAGACAAGAGAGACAGAGACAGAGACACACACAGAGACAGAGACAGAGCCAGACAAGAGACAGAGAGAGACAGAGCCAGACAAGAGAGACAGAGACATACACACACACACAGACAGAGACAGAGACAGAGAGAGAGCCAGAGCCAGACAAGAGTGACAGAGACAGAGACAGAGCCAGACAAGAAAGACAGAGACAGAGACACACACACACAGAGACAGAGAGAGCCAGAGCCAGACAAGAGACAGAGACAGAGACACACATACACACAGAAACAGACAGAGACAAAGAGAGACAGAGCCAGACAAGAAAGACAGAGACAGACACACACACACACACACACAGAGACAGAGCTAGACAGAGACAGAGACACACACACACAGAGACAGAGACAGAGAGAGACAGAGCTAGACAAGAGACAGAGACAGAGACATACACACACACACAGACAGAGACAGAGACAGAGAGAGAGCCAGAGCCAGACAAGAGTGACAGAGACAGAGACAGAGCCAGACAAGAAAGACAGAGACAGAGACACACACACACAGAGACAGAGAGAGCCAGAGCCAGACAAGAGACAGAGACAGAGACACACATATACACAGAAACAGACAGAGACAAAGAGAGACAGAGCCAGACAAGAGAGACAGAGACAGAGACACACACAGAGACAGAGACAGAGACAGAGCCAGACAAGAGACAGAGAGAGACAGAGCCAGACAAGAGAGACAGAGACATACACACACACACACACAGAGACAGAGACAGAGAGAGAGCCAGAGCCAGACAAGAGTGACAGAGACAGAGAGACAGAGCCAGACAAGAAAGACAGAGACAGAGACACACACACACAGAGACAGAGAGAGCCAGAGCCAGACAAGAGACAGAGACAGAGACACACATACACACAGAAACAGACAGAGACAAAGAGAGACAGAGCCAGACAAGAAAGACAGAGACAGACACACACACACACACACACAGAGACAGAGCTAGACAAGAGAGATAGAGACAGAGACAGAGACAGAGCTAGACAAGAGAGATAGAGACAGAGGGAGACACACACACACAGAGACAGAGAGAGACAGAGACAGAGCCAGACAAGAGAGACAGAGACAGAGACACACACACACAGAGCCAGAGAGAGACAGAGCCAGACAAGAGAGACAGAAAGCGACAGAGAAAAAGCCAGCAGAGAATAATGAAAGATCTCTCTATGCAGGGAGGAGTCAGAAAGAGCTCCCCGGCTCGCGGAGACGGATGCAGGGACGGGGGCCCAGGGGCTGTTCGCGCTGCCTCCGGAGAGCTATTTCGAGCTTTGTGAGGTCTCTGGTGACTCCCCATCAGAGCCGGCGCTGGCCGGACACCGGCCTCTCGGATTTCAGGCGGGTTTCTCTGGGACTTGGTGAGTCCCTCATAGAGAAGGACGAGCAGCTGCCTGCCCAGCCCCCCCAGGTGTCCTCTGGGTTCCCAAGAGCAGGACCTGGGTCCGAGGGAACATAGCTGCCGGAGTGGGGGATGTGAACCGTGCTTAGAGGCCTGCTGTACAACAGCTAAGGGCCCAGGGGGAAGATGGGAATTGTAGGCAAGTCAGGCCCTGTCCCTCTGGCCCCTGAACTCCACATAAGCCTTAGAAGAGGAGGCAGAGGCTGGTGGTGGGGGCAACCCTGCCCACTGCTCAGGCATTCTGTGGTCAGGAGGAAGCTGCCCCACATCCCCTTGGGCCCACGTGCATTGAGATCAGCCCCCTCCCCCTCATCTGCAGTCTGACCACATCATCTCCTCCCCCCCAATGAACTTATAACCTCCAGGATAAAATACAAAACGCCCTGCTGGCATTCAAGGCCCTTCAGAAGCAGCCCCCAACTCCTTCCTGCCTCCTTCCACTTGACTCCCCTCCACATTGTCTCCCACGCAGTGACGTGGGCCTCCCGGCTGCTCCTCCCACAAGATGCTCCCCGTCCTCCCCACGCCTTTGCGCTGGCAGCGCCTCGTGCCTTCCTCCCTGCCTCCGGCCTCCCCCTCTGCAGGAGGCCCCTCCTGTTGGGGATTATCTCCCACAATCTTTATCTGCACGATGTCCCCTCTGGACCGTGAGCTCCCTGGCCGGGGCTGCCTTTGGCCTTTCTCTGCATCCCAGGGCGGCCCTTGGAGCAGCTCGGGCTTGGGAGCGAGGCACACTCGGGACTGACCGATGGGGGCCCTGGCCGGCCCCACGCCGCCTAGCTCTGCCCCGTGCTCAGAGGCTGGGCCACAGTGACCTGGGCTAGAGTGCCCCGGCCCCCACGGGGGGGGGTTACCGGAGCCCTGGCTGAGGACTGGGGGTGAATCATCTTTGATGGGTGTCCGTGGGCCAGAGCCTTCCCCGCTCTGGGCAGTGTGAGGGTGGGACTAGGTGACCCCTGAGTCTGTTCCGCTCCAGGGCCAGGCTCCTCCAGGGGACATCTGAGTAGCTCCTGGCATCGGCCTTCCAGGCCGTCCTCTCTCCCCGGCGGACCTGGGCTGGGCGCTGCCCCTGAATGTCACTGAATGACTTATCAAACTGAAAGGAAAGTTACATACAGGGAGAATGTGGGGCTCAGAGAGGGAAGGCCCTGGCCTGCTGTCACCTCGGCCACGAGCAGCGGGCAGGACTCACCACATCTTTGAGGCACTTGTGGGTATAGAGCCTCTCCTCCAAAGCCTCCGGCCTCTGCCTCCATCCCTGCTGCAGCCCGGCGGCCCAAGGCCTGGCACCTCGGCCCAAGAGGACCTCCTTCTTACCTGACAAGTGTCCCTGCTGAGGGTCTCAGGAGCCAGTGAGAGCAGGCTCTCGTCTGGGGCCCATCATCCAGCAGGCCACAGCTGTCATGAGACCATAAATCACGCTGGCAGGGACAGTGCGCCACTCCATAGAAGGGGAGGGATTCCGGCCCAGCCAGAGACAGCAAGAGGCCGGATGGGAACGCCCTGCATGAGGAGTGAGCCAGCCGGGATGAGCCTTATCAGCCGGCCAGGACGCTCTGCCCCCCCCCCCCCAAGGGGGCCCTGTGGCTCCCACAGCTGGGTCACCTCAGTGGACTTTCCTTGCGAGGCCGGGGAGCCTTCTGGAAAGAGGGAACCTGCTTGGCTTTGTCTGGGAATGGGGACCACCCAAGCAGGGATGTCCTGACTGGCCCTGGGAAGGTGATCTCGGGGCTGGCCACAGCATCCCTAAGGACAAGGTGGGACCCAGGGTGCCCTAATTTAAGACAATTGTTATCAGAAAGAAAAGTACATTGGGTCTGTTTAGAAAGCTTGGTCCTTCTCCAAGAGGTCTGGACTATCCCCTCCGCAGCCCCCAAGAAGCAGCCCTCTCCCCTGTCTCCAAGGACAGGGGAGGAGCATCCTGGCCTGCCACAGACAGATCCTGCTCCCAGATCGTGGGAGCTCCCTGCTGGGGAGCAAGGAGTGCTCCCTAAAGATGCCACGACCAAGACACCACCATAGCCTCCAGCTAAAATGGGAGCTCACCGAGGGAAGGGACTGTCTCTCTGTTCGTAGGATGATCTGGCATGGGACTTTCAGGTCACTTTTCCCTTGTACACACTGGGGACAACGGCTGACACTTCTGCTGCACCTTGGATGCCAATGACCTGCTCTGATGGGAACTCCCAGGACCCCTCCCCATTTACCTCCCTGGAGGATTCAGCTGTCAGGGCCATAGGGAGCCAATAGAGTTTATTGAGTAGGGGGTAACACAACTGGACCTGTGCTTTAGGAAAATCATTTTAGTGACTGAATGAAGAAGGAACTGGAGTGGGGCAGAATTGGGGCAAGCAGAACCCCCAGTAGCCAATAGTCCAGGTGTGAGGAAATGAGGGTCTGCACCAGGTGATGGCACTGTAAGGGCAGAGGAGGGGATGTAGCAGAGATGCCACAAAGGTGAAATCAACAAGAAATGCAGCAGAGGAGAAATTGACCAGAGATGCTTCAGAAGTGGAATCCATGAATGGTGCCGCAGAGGTGAAATCAACCAGAGATGCTTCATAAGTGAAATCCACGCAAGATGCAGCAGAGGTGAAATTTAACCAGAGATGCTTCATAAGTGAAATCCACACAAGATGCAGCAGAGGTGAAATCAACGAGAGATGCTTCATAAGTGAAATCCACGCAAGATGCAGCAGAGGTGAAATTAACCAGAGATGCTTCATAAGTGAAATCCACGCAAGATGCAGCAGAGGTGAAATCCACGAGAGATGCTTCATAAGTGAAATCCACGCAAGATGCAGCAGAGGTGAAATCCACGAGAGATGCTTCATAAGTGAAATCCACGCAAGATGCAGCAGAGGTGAAATCCACAAGAGATGCTTCATAAGTGAAATCCACGCAAGATGCAGCAGAGGTGAAATCCACGAGAGATGCTTCATAAGTGAAATCCACGCAAGATGCAGCAGAGATGAAATTAACCAGAGATGCTTCATAAGTGAAATCCACGCAAGATGCAGCAGAGGTGAAACTGACCAGAGATGCTTCATAAGTGAAATCCACAAAAAATGCAGCAGAGGTGAAATCAACCAGAGATGCTTCAGATGTGAAATCCATGAAAGGTGCAGCAGAGGCCTTGGCACCATATTGGATGGCGTGCATTGGATGGCAGCAATGAAAGAAATAATTTCTAGGTAGGGAGCCTGAGGGATTGGGAGGAGTGTGTTGACCTCTACAATCAGAGGTTTGGAAAGAAGGAAGGGTTTGGAAGTAAAGATCACGAGGTCTGCTTTGGACATATGGAGTTTAAGATGTCTCCTGGACCTTCAGTTCAAAGTATCTGAGGCAGTTGGAAAAATGAGCCTGTATGTAAGGAGAGAGGTTAGGGCTAGCTAAGTAGATTTGAGATTCATCAGCTTCCCTTAGATACCGATGAAAATCCTGACTTTTACAGGGAGCTTTCCCCAACCCCTCCATTCTAGTGTCTTTCCTCTGTTAATCATTTCTCATTTAACTTTGATGTAATTTGCTTGTTTCCCTCATGAGATTCCTTCAGAGAAGAGTCTGATTTTTGTCTTTTTTTTTGTGTCCCCAGTACTTAGCACAGTGCTTGTCACTTAGTCGGCATTTAGTAAATGTTTATTAACTGATTGATCTACACAAATAAAGTCATGAAATCCATAGACGTTGATGAGATCACAAAGTGATACAGAAAGAATAGAGACGAGGGCCCAGGACAGGATCTCGAGGGTCACCTGCAGTGAGAGGGTGTAAACTGGAGGAGGATCCAGCAAGTGAGACAGAGAAGGAAACAGCAGAAAAGTAGGAGGAGGGCCGGGATCTAGAGAAGAGAGGATCCGGGAGGAGAGAGTGACCAGCAGTGTCAGAGGCTGCAGAGAAGTCAAGGCCGTTGGATCTGGCCACTAAGAGATCCCTGGTCACCCAGGAATGGGCGGTGTGAATGGAATGATAAAGTCAGATGTCAGACAGCAGAGTTAAGGAGAATAATTGCAGATGGCTCTTTTAAGGAGTTTGGCTGCAAAAGGGAGGAGAGATAAAGAACAATAATTAGCAGGGATGGATGGATCAAATCTTTTTGGAGGAGGGAGGAAACCTGGGATGTCTGTGGGCAGTGGGGAAGGTGCCAGCAGAGAGGGAGAGATCGAAGACAAATGAGAGAGGGGGTGCCGGGGGAGCAATCTGTCGGAGGACATGGCTTGGGATGGGATCGCCTGAGGTTAGCCTTGGTTGGGAGTAAGGTCACCTCACCCTGGGAGATTCAAATGAAGGAGAAGAAAGGGGCTGAAGGCAACTTGGTAATGGGGGATGAGGGAGAGGAGGGAAGGAAGCTTGTGACAAATGGCCTGGAGTTTAGGTAAAATATGAAATGAGGGCCGGCCTGAGAGTGGAGGCGAGGGGGGGCTATGGGAGGCTCGAGCGGGATGAGAGGGTCTGGGAGAGTCACTGTGGAGATGAGGGAGGTGTGGTAGGGCTGCCGAGGAGCAGGGGGATCCTGGGGAGGTGGTTCCACATCAGTTTGTAGGGCGTCCTTCCTGAGCGGCGGTGCAGTTTCTACTTTGTTCAGCCGTGGACGGTGAGAGTGACCCAGGGCTGAGGCACGATCTTGTGTATCCTGCCAGGCAAACTCTCCGGGGAAGGAGCCAGGGTGGGTATGGTCTCCTCTCATCCCCCCTCCCCCTGCCCAGCACAGTGCCAGGTACTTAGTAACATTAGAAACAATCTCATCCAACGTTTCCAAGCTGCTGCAGGATCCTTCATCACTCACAGTGAACCCTGGGCAGAATCCTCCCGTTTCCCCTGGCGATGTGCCCGGCCCGCTCCGCTAAGCAACTTGGCAGTGGGGCCGTCGATGAGTGCTAGAGCCTGGATCGCTCAGCGGCCTTGCACCTGCCGGACCCTGGGATCTGGCCACGGCCGCGGCCGGCCCCCTCGGGCACCCTGAGGCCTGGTCCTTGGGGTCACGGACCCCCCGGTGCACCTGCCGGAGCTGAGGAAGCAGGAGCGAGGGGCTCGGAGTGCAGCCCGATGGGGCAGGAGGAGTTTCTGGGGGTCCCCAGCCCAGGTGTGGCTGCGGAGAGTGGGGGGGAAAGCCTGCATCGGGGGTCCCGGGCCGAGCCAGGGAACAGCCTTTGGTCACCCTAAGTATCCACGGGGCCGTTCCGGGCACCAGGAGGCCTCCCTGTCTGTCTCCAGAGGGCACCAGCCCGGCTCGGTGGGTGTGGGGCAGGCCCGGGGCTCTCCATCGTGGCAGGCGCATAGGGAGACAGGGTGAGGGGGCAGGGAAGGGGAAAAGGGGGAGCCACAGGGGCCGAACCCCATTCCCGCTGAGGCCCGCTGGCGGCCTGGCTGCCCACAGCTAGTGAACTTGGGATGGCAAGGGTCAGGGGTCAGGGGTCAGGACCCTTCTGAAGGACTTCCTGGTAAAGAAACACTCATGTCAGTGCATTTCAGAGTGAGACAATAAAAGCAAACAGAGGAAGTGTGTGTCCATGTAAGCGTGGGCGTGCGGGCCGATCACCAGGGCCAGGACCTCCAGGGAAGCCAGACCTCGGCCATCAGGGGCTGTCAGGCAGAGAGACCCTGTCACCCTAACGCCTCACTGCTCAGTTCCCGAGAGAAGGGACTTTCCCAGGCTTCAGTCTGAGAAGGGCCCTGCCAGCCTCGGGGGCCGGGGCGCTGCCAGCCTCGGGGGCCGGGGCCCTGCCAGCCTCGGGGGCTGGGGCTCTTCCCTGCCCTCAGGATGGGGGTGCGACCCTCTGGAGTGTGTGGATTCCTCTGCAGGGAAAGGTGGTGGAAAAGTTCTTCCCTCCAGACAGCACGCTGGGTCATAGGAGCCGCTGCCCTGGGCTGAGGGTACCGTGCCCTCATCACTGCCGAGGCCTGCTGGTGGCTGGGGGACCGAGAGGAACAGGTGTAGACCGAGGGCTTGGAAATGGGTGCTTCTCCCGGGGATGCTGCTCCTTTGCTGGGGTTGGTCTGTAGAGCTGGCCTCTCCCATCTATCCTATTCAATGCTCCCAAACTGTTCTTCTCCTCCTCTTCCTTTTCTTCCTTCTCTTCTTCCTCCTTTTCTCCTCTTCCTCTTTTTCTTCTTGCTTCTCCTCCTTTTCAAAACTCTTCCTCCTCTTCTTCCTTCTCTTCTTTCTCTTCTTCCTTCTCTTCCTCTTCCTCCTTTTCTTCTTCCTCCTCTTCTTTCTCTTCTTCCTCCTCCTTTTTCCCCCTTTCCTCCTCTTCCTCTTTTCCTTTTCTTGCTTCTCATTCTCTTCCTCTTCTTCCTCCTTCTCCTCTTCCTCTTTCTCCTTTCATTTTTCTTCTTCCTTTCCCCTTTTCCTCCTCTTCCTCCTCCTCTTCTTCCTTCTCTTCCCCCTTTTCTTTCTCCTCCTCCACTTCCACTTTCTCTTCCTCCTCTTCTCCCTCTTTCTCCCTTTCCTCTTTCCCCCCTCTTCACCCTTTTCCCAGAGTGCCCAAGCTCAGCCCCTGCGCTACCATAGGTGGGACCATCTGTCCCTGGGGTCAGTCTGGACTTCCCAGCCGCAAAGAGCCCTTAGCGCCCACGGCAACAAGCGCTTCCTGGGCAGATGCTCCAGGGTGATTCAGGTTCCAGGAGAGGCCGGACTTGTTGCTTGGCACCTTGGGGTTCTGGGTGTGGCAGTCTGGGTTCTGGGTGTACTAATCCGGGTTCTGGGTGTACTGATCCAGGTTCTGGATGTGGCAGTCTGGTTCTGGGTGTACTGATCTGGGTTCTGCTCCGGGTCCTCTCGATTGCAGATCCAAAGATCGGTTCCCCATGATTCCCAGAAGCTTCCTCTGATTTCCATGACTAGCTTACAGCAGCAGCCACGAAAGGAGATTCAGGGTCCCGGGTCCGGGGAGTCAAAGGATGCGACCCTGGGGGCTCAGCAGCCCCAAGCCTGAGCGGAGGTCATGCAGGGGGAGTGGCCTCCCGCCTCGGTGGGCAGCCTGCTCCATTCTGGGACTGCCCCCCATCCCTCCCGGCCTGGCTCGGGGTGGGGGTCACTGCCATGGGCCAGACACAAGGATGCTTTGCGGCTTCCTTTTTAAATGGGCAAACAGACCACGTATGTTCATGTGTGTGTGGCCACGGCCTCTGGCCCAGGGGCCGGCTGTCACGGAGCGTGGGAACCTGGCAGAGTGAGGGTGGCCACGGGCACTTAATCCCCCCTGGCGGGGCCTGAAGGCAACAGGCAGGAGCGTCCTTCGAGACCTTCAGAGCGACTCCAGAAATGGGTCACAGAGTCTCAGCGAAGGTCTGGGAAACACTGAGCCCCCCCCCCCCCAATCTCGGTCAGCTTCCTGTGCCTGGTGTGGCTCGGCTGGACTCTCAGGCCCCAAGCCCGGGCATATGCCTGGAGCCCCGAGGCCTCTCCCTGGAGGACCCGGGGCTGGTGCGCCCTCCTCCACAGGGAAGCTTTAACGTGCCCAGAAGAGGCAGCCGGCTCAGGGCATGAGAGCCGGTATACGGGCCAGTGAGAGCTGAATTCAAATCCTGACACATCCCATCTGCACGACTCCCTTAACTCTCCAGTCTATGTTGAAGAGATGCTGGTCCAGTGTCTGTTCCTGGGGGAGATCACAGGGGGTACAGAGTACAAAGCTCTTCATTTACAGAAGGGGAAACTGAGGCACGGAGTGGGGAAAGTCACAGGGTGGTTAATGGCTGAGCCTGGCAAGACTATGCTCCAGGTGAGTCCCAGATGCCCGTCGGGAATGATGGTGGGGCGCCTGCTTCTGCCAAAGAGCCGGGCCTGTCTTCTGGGCCTGGGCACCCCTTCTTCCTGAGAAAGCCCTCGCAGGGCCGGCCCCGTCCTCTGCACCCACCTGGCAGCCTCAATGCCCATGGCACGGAGTCTCAGGTGCATTGTCGGCAGAACCTGGAACGACCTGCACACACACACACACACACACACACACACTCACACTCTCTCTCACACACACACACACTCACACACACACACACATGCACACTCTCTCACACACACTCACACACACACCCTCACACACACACACTCTCACACACTCTCTCTCTCACACACACACACTCACTCACTCACACTCTCTCTCACACACACACTCTCACTTTCACACACACTCACACGCACGCACACTCTCACACACATTCACACTCACACACACCCCTGCACACACACACTCTTACACACACATTCACACTTACACACACTCTCACACACACTCACACACATTCACACTCTCACACACACACCCTTGCACACACACACTCACACACATTCACACTCTCACACACATTCACACTCTAACACACACACACCCCTGCACACACACTCACACACATTCACACTCTCACACACACCCACACACCTCTGCACACACACACTCGCACACACACACAGACACACCCCCAGGATTAGCCCCAGGGCCCCACAAACGCTTGCTGCGTGCTTAATGACAACTGAATTGCTTGCAAAGCCTTTCCAGGCCCGGGAGAGCAGCTCCTAGACAGCCGGGCTCCGGCCACCCAGAACGGAGAGTGGCGCCCACCTGTGCTCCCAGAGCCATCCCAAGCACGGTGCTGGGCACCCGCAGGGAATCCCTCGGCGACGGAGAGAGCCGCTGGCCTGGGGCACCCGGCGGGGGAAGGGGCCGGTTCTGGGGGCAGTGCCCACTGTGCTAAGAACGCCGTCGTCGGAGGCAGAGGCAGCACGGGGAACACAGTGACAGGCCTGGAGTCGGGAATCAAGTCCGGCCTCAGACATTTGGGCGGACGACCCAGGAAGTCACTTCTCCACTGTTTGCTTTAGTTTCCTCATCCATAAAATGGGGAGAGTAACATCACCTTTCCCCCAGGGTTGTGACAAGGAGCAAATAAAATAATTATACAGTGTTTAGCTCAGCGGTCGGCAGCAGGAAGTGCTGTGTAAACATACAGCGCGGATCATCATTATGACTATTGCTATCGTGGTCGTGGTCGTGGTCGTGGTCGTGGTCGTGGTCATCATCGTCATCGTGGTTATTAGAGCACCAGCCTCCAGGGCCCTGAAAGGGCATCGAAGAGCAGGCAAATGTCAAGTCTAACCCTGGGATTCGGGAAGTCCAATTCCCCAGCGTGGGACGGGCGTTCCAGGCCAAAAAGGAGCCGGGGGCTGGGGGACCCCCAAGCTCAGCACCCCAGCAGAAGGATGTGACTGAGGGAGCCCCTGAGGGCATTTGGGGAGAGAAAGAAGGGAGGCACGAGCAGCCAGGGGCAGGGAGGGGAGATCCCTCTGCCCCTCATGCTGCTCCTGCTGTCCCCGTGGGGGGAGGGGTGTGCTGATTCTGGGCTGGGGGGCCTGGGTCTGCGAGTCAAGAACAAGGGCAAGAGGGAAGCTTCCGAGACGGAGGCCATTTGTCAGTGGCGGGACAGGGGCTTGGGGTCACAATGGAGAAGGAATGGTGCGGGGAAGGGGAGGGGCAGGTGGAGGAGAGGCCCGAGGAGGGGGGTCCGCAGCAGGGGCAGCCCCGGAAACCCTGGCTCCGGGCGGGAGCCGCCACTTCGGGCAGTGACCCACTTTCCTGGCATTTTCATTCCCAATCTAGGGAATAAGGGGAGGGGGCTCTGCCTGGTGAGGAGCCAGCAGAAGAAGGGGGCGAGGGGGCAGAGGTGAGCATCGCCACAGGGGGGGCCGATAGGAGGAGAAATCTTCCCAGAGAGAATCAAGAATAATAGGAAATGGGACAAAGGATTACGGAATTTGTTCCCAGAGGGAAGATTAAAGACAAGAAGAAGCTTTTGAAAAGGATTCTCCCCGGACTTCAAGGTATCAGAAGAGGAAATCAAAGGGAGACAGAGGAGCATATGAAAATTCAAACCTGAAAACGCCCGAGGGACGGACAGAAGAGCCCCAAACCCTAAATGTGCCGGGCTCCAGAGGCCCCAGAAAGAGGCTCCCCACGAACCCCGGCCTGTCTGGTGTCGGCCCGGCTCTCCCTGCAGGACAGACCGGCCTCCCACCCAGCTACCACAGTCCACGCTTGGCTTTGGAGCACTCTCTGAACTCCTTAGGTGGAGGCTGCTCTGTGTGTGTGTGTGTGTGTGTGTGTGTGTGTGTGTGTGTGTGTGTGTGTGTGTGTGTGTGTATGTGTGTGTGAGTGTGTGAGTATGTGTGAGAGTGAGTGTGTGTGTGAATGTGAGTGTGTGTGAGTGTGTGTGTATGTGAGAGAGAGACACACACACAGTCCCTAGATGTGTGTATGAGTGTGTGTGAGTATGAGTGTGTGTGAATGTGTGTGAGAGTGAGTGTGTAAGTGTGAGTGTGTGTGTATGTGAGTGAGTGTGTGTGAGTGGGAAGAGTATGTGAGAGAGAGAGAGAGACACACACACACACACACACACAATCCCTGGATGTGTGTGTGAGTATGTGTGTGAGTGTGAGAGTGTGAGTGTGTAAGTGTGAGTGTGTGTACGTGAGAGACACACACACATACACAGACACACACAGACACACACACAGTTCCTGGATTGGAGCTGTCTTGGAGACAAAGGGCCCATCACTGTCGGCAGAACACGGGTCTGAGCTGTAGCCTCATGCATGGGATGGAAAGATACGGCCTGATTAGAATCAGTGATGTAGATATGGAACTGGTAAAAAAACAAACAAACAAACAAACAAACAAACAAACCAAGAAACATCAGGACTTTGTGACTCGATGTCAACCTGGCAGGAGATCTCCAGTAGAGCTCCCCTTGCATCTGGGATGTTAGACAGTTTTCTCAACGATTTGGAGAAAAATATGCATATGACATGAAGCTGACATCTTCATCACAAACCTCAGGATCCCTCAAAATCATCACAGCTTGGAATGCTGGGTAAATCATATAAGAAACTTTATTATGATCAATACAAAATCTTATGTTTGGTTTAAAAAATCAACTTCACAAAACCAAAATATCAAAGGCGACAATTCTACTTAATTCAGTCTCATCAAACCAACAAAAATCACTTTATAGGACTAGGAAAAATAATAACAAAATTCACCTGGAAAAACGAGAAGTCAAATGAATCGAGGAGGGATTCAATGAAAAATATGTAAAGGTGGCCAGCAAGTCCAGATTTCCGACTGTTCCACAAAGTAGTCATCGGAACAATCCAGTGTAAGAAATAGAGTGGGAGGTCAGTGGGATAAGTCAGGCCCACAAAACAGGGGAGTCAATGACCAAGGTAACCAACTTGCTGATAAGCCCCAAAACCCAAGATTTTGGAAACGGAGCTTACTATTCGACCAAACTTGCCAGGAGCATAGAAAGCAGTTTAGCAGAAACTAGGTGCAGAACAACATCACATCACGTACCGAGACAAACGTGATTTAAATGTCACAGATGACATCACAGGCAAATCAGGGCAACGTGGAAAATTTTACCTGTTCGATCTAGGGATAAGGGAAAAACTTAAGACCAAACGAGATAGAATCATGGGAAGTAAAATTAATCATGTTAAATTAAAAAAGGTTTTGCACAAACAAAACCAATGCAGTCATGATTAGAAGCAAAGCAGAAGTCCGAGGGCAAAATCCTCACGGAAGTTTTTCGGATAAAGGTCTCGTTTCTTAACATATAGGGAAAGGAGTCAAATCTTAAAAATACGAGTCGCTCCCCGACTGATAACTAGTCAAAGGATGAACGGCTAATTTTCAGAAGAAGAAACCCAAACTGTGTATAGTCAAATGAGAACATGCTCTAAAACACTAACGATTAGAGAAACACAAATTAAAACAGCCTCAAACCTATCAGATCGGCCATTACAGCTACACCGGCCATTTCCCAGGAGTCTTCCTTTGGGTGGGCAGATCGTGGCTTCCTGGCAAATGAAAGCCGGCGACCGGCAGACACCCCGATGGAGGGAGCTGGGTTCAGTCCCAGGTTCAGTGCTTACTCTGGGCCTTCCTCCCTGCAAACTGAAGGACTCTTTCAGGCTCCAACTGCTCCCTCCTCCCCATGGGAAACAGCAAGTGAAAGGTGGCCGCGGCAAGGGCTTCCTAGAGCCTAGGCCCGAGAGCAGTTTCCTACTGGACATCACTCCCTTTGGTCCTGCTCCTGCCTCTGGATCAGAACATTGAAAGCTTTCCTTCAGCTCTCCTCCCTTCCTCCTTCCCCCCAACTGGCCCCTTCCTGGCTTCCCCAGCAAGCTCCCTTCTCTCTGGGATCGAGCTGTGTTTGAGGGGAGGTGGGCAGAGGTTCCGAGGCACTGGGGGGCCCATCAGCCTGCCAGCTCCCGGCTAAAAAGCCTTCTCCCGCTTCTGGATGATTCAAACCTTCCTCCGCCAGACCTGACGCAGCCCCGGGGAGCTTGGCGCCCTTCCTGGGATGGCTGCCCCCGCCTCCTTACCCACTTACATACTGTCTCTAAAGCCCGGTGTGGTCCTTCTTTTTTTTCTAGGACAGCAGGGGGTGCCGCTCTGGTGAAACCTGGCCTCGGACACTCACTAGTTGTGCGATCCTGGCAAGTTTGCCTCAGTTTCCTTATCTGTAAAATGAGCTGGAGAAAGAAATGGCAAACTATTCCACTATCTGCCAAGAAAATCCCAAATGGAGTCACCGAGAGCTGGACATGACTGGACCCCCTACTTCTTTTCTTGCCTCTTCAAAGTGGTCACTGCTGGCTGCCCACTCCCAGCCCCCACGCTTTTGTGTCTCACTCCCCAGGAGCCCAGCTTTGCCCAGAGCCTCTGGTTTCTACCCCTCCTGGGGGTCCCTTCAGGTAGGTAAGTGCCCTCCACTCACAGCTGGATTCTCAAATGGGCTGGGGCCCTCCTAGCGGTCCCATCATTGCCCGGGAATCCTCCCCCCCAGATGAAGTGGAAGCAGCTTGGAGGGGAAGTTGCCCCAATCAGACGCTCCCCTAGCGCAGGCCCGGGGAGCCCCAGAGCCTTGAACCCCTTGTCCCGGGGGTAGGCAGGCCAAGTGACTAAGTGCCCATCCCCCCGGCAGAATGATCCGGGACCTCCCTGCTTGAGGCCGCTCAGCCCGGGCCGGGGCCTGCCGGTGCCGGCCTCGCGGACTCACTGCTACTGCCCCTTTAACTTGTCGGATTGCCCACCCCATCCCTCCACTAAGGCGAGCTGGTTGCAGGCCGGGACTGAGGCTTCTCTGTCCAGTCCACACAGTCACCCCCTTAGCTTCCTCAGGCCTGGGCTTGGACTCGGGAGAACCCTGAGTTTGGATCTCCCCCCTCTGACTTCTCTGATTGATGGAGTCAAAGGCCTGATCTTGGTGAGGGCTTGGCTTCCTGGGGAGCCAGCTTCTGAGTTCTGAGGAGCAGGAAGCAGCCACGCAGAGAGCCCCTGGAGCCTGCTCCAGACCATTACTGGCTCCCCTCTTCCTCCTGGCTCTGGGAGCAGCAGAGCGTGGCTTCCTAGGACGCATCTGCAGCTGCCACAAAGTGTAGGTGAGTTGGGGCTCAGGCCATGTAGGGCTCAGGCAGAGTCCAGAAAGTACCTGGCTGCCCTGGTATTCCCAAAGAAGAGTTAGAGCCCGCACCGCTTTCTGTGCACCCAGATTGCTCCAGGTGGGGGGTCCTCAGAGGTGGGCTCGAGGAGCCTGGGACCTGGCAGAATTCCCCCTTCTTTCCTGGCTCCTGTGGTCAAACATCTCCGCCATGCAATGCCCAAGGCACCCTGGCACCGGGGAATTGCCTAGTTCTCAGCTGCACGGGTCTGAACATTTGGGCTGAGTGAGGAGCACGGCCCTTAATCTTTCAGAGACAAGAAGTTCTACATCAGCTCAGAAAGAACCCCAGAATATTGGGGCGGGAAGGGCAGCCACGCCCCGAAGAGAAGATTCCCACTAGCAAGCCCACACATTGTGCTTCAAGACAGCCGGTGAAAGGGAGGGGCAGCTCGTGATGCTTCGGTGCGAGCAGGGGGGACTCGTGATGCGTCGATGTGGATAGGGGAGGCTTGTGATACGTCAGTGTGGGTAGGGGAGGCTTGTGATGCGTCGGTGCGGGCAGGGGAGGCTCGTGATGCGTCGATGTGGATAGAGGAGGCTTGTGATACGTCAGTGTGGGTAGAGGAGGCTTGTGATGCGTCAGTGTGGGCAGGGGAGGCTCGTGATGCATCGGTGTGGGCAGGGGAGGCTTGTGATGTGTCGGTGAGGGCAGGGGAGGCTCGTGATGCGTTGGTGTGGGCAGGGGAGGCTTGTGATGCATTGGTGTGGGCAGGGGAGGCTCATGATGTGTTGGTGTGGGCAGGGTAGGTTTGTGATGCGTCGGTGTGGGTAGGGGAGGATTGTGATGCGTTGGTGCAAACAGGGGAGGCTCATGATGCGTTGTTGCAGGCAGGGGAGGCTTGTGCTGTGTCGGTGTGGGCAGGGTAGGTTCCTGCCACGTTGGTGTGGGGCAGGGGAGGCTCAGGCCGTGTTGGCAGCTATTAGGGTGTGAAAGCCATTCCTGTGGCAAATCTCAACCTGTTTCCTTGCAACCCCACTCTGCCCATCTTCCTCCCCCTCCCTGCTCCTGCTTCTGTCCTCCAAGACCAAGAGCAACACAAAACCCTCTCTCCATCAGGCAATCAGTTAACACCTAAAGAGGAAACTCTGCTAGATGGACACTGGCTGCTGCTCCTGGATTAAGCAGGCAGTTGTCAGCCCAGGCCTTCCCTAAGCTCTCCAGCCTTTGGGATCCCTTGTTGCCAATCTTACCTTCTCCTTCCCTCTTCTTCTGCCAGTGTCTTCCTTCTGAGATTACCTCCCACTCCCCTGTATGTATATATATGTGTGTGTGTAAATGTGTATATACATATATCTATCTATTTATATTTCCTTCTATCTATCTATCCATCTATCTGACTATATTTTCATTTATCATCTTTCTCTACCCATAGTTTGATGTATCCATCCATCCATCTATATTTTCACCTATCCACCCATCTAGCTATCAATCTATATTTATCACTTCTAACTATATTTCCATCCATCTGTCTATCAATCTATATTTTTATTTATCATCTCTCTTTCTCTCTATATTTCCACCTATCCATCCATCTGTCCGTCCGTCTGTCTATCTACCTATCCATCTATCCATCCATCCATCCATCTATCCATCTATCAATCTATATTTTCATTTATCATCTCTCTTTCTCTCTATATTTCCATCTATTCATCCGTCTGTCTGTCTATCTATCCATCTATCTTTTCATCTATCATCTGTTTCTGTCTCTGTCTCTCTCTCACATAGAAATGTGGTCTTATCTTTTGCAGTTGTCTCCTCAAGATCAGGGACAACTCTTCTCGGAGGCAGCTCCTTCGGTTTGGACTTTGGCTCATCCAGAAGGAGAAACAAAGTGGGAAGCATGGCAGTGGCCCCTGCTTCTTTGAGGCAGCCATCACCTTCCTAGGAGCCGGAGACTCCGAGCTGACGGCTTGGACACGGGCTGAGCAGAGGGCGCCATTTCTGAGCTCTCTCTTTCCATAAGTGGTTACTAAATACATATTATGAGCTGCGCTGAAGGCATGGTGGAGGAAGCAAGCTTCTGCGAGGCTGGGCTTGGGAGGGCACGAGCCCCAAGTTCGGAGGGTGACCCACACGGAAGTGGGAGATGCTGTATTAGTAGATGGTGGGTTGGAGGCCCAGGGACAGGGAGGGTCACAGCATGGGTCTCCAAGGGCCCCAGCTCTAGAGCCTGCAGGGAGACCTCTCAGGACTGATGGCACACCAGGACAATTCTGGTAAGACGAAGGGCTGCGCAGAGGCTCAGAGAGGGGTTAGGTCTTGGGAAAGTCTCGCTGAGGAATAGAGGGACTGAGCTGTAGCTGGGCTATCTCTGGGAAGCCTCATTCTTCCTCCTCCTCCCTCCCCCTCTCTTCCCTACCCTACTCCTTGGAAGCTTTCTGTACTCTTCCATGAAACCTCAATATTTTCTAAAGCTCTTCCTGTTATTCAATCCCATCCTCTGTTCCCAGAACTAATCCAATCTCTGGATGACAAGTAGGGGACTCAACTGGAGTAGGGAAGAAGAGCGGACCTTGACCCGCCCTTGGCCCCATCTCCACAGCCACGTTCCCTGTTAGTAGCTGGGCTAACAGTGTGCGGTTAATGGAATTAAGTCGTTTGGCTCCAGCTCTGCTGAGGTCTTAAAAGATGACGCTGCTCATTTGGGATGGTATTGGGGGGCTCTGGGGGCTGGAGGAGATCCTGCCTAGATTCTCTGCTCTTCGCCAAGCCTAACCCTAAAAGGTGCAGCTTCTTTTTCCACCCTATGTCCTAACTGTGAGCCCAAGGATTTCAGGGCACTTAATTTAGGTTGTGATTTCCACCCATCCTAAAGCAGGATACAAGAGTCACCTTCTTTCTCCTCTCTCTCCGCCTCCTTCCCCCACAGAAGAAAGGAGATAAGAACTCCCTTCCCCTCCATGTTCCTCCATGGGCAGGCTGACAGACAGACGCACAGAACCACCAGGAAACACGGTTCCCTGAATCTGGGATCAAAAGCCCCGCGCGATGGCTGCAGAAATCTGTTTCCAGAAGAAATAAATTTAGGAAGCAGCTTGAAAAACAATGCTTCCCGACAGCAGCAGATCTGTATTTAAATGGCTTCATTTCTATTCATGAGCTCTCTGATTAGATACATGAGGAGCATCATCAGGAGAAGATGAATAATTCCGGCAAATTAATAAGTTGTTGGGAGGTTTTATACCTGAGAATATATGTAAGCATCTCATCCGGACCGGATGAAACATCCTGGGAAGCGTCTGCAGGCGTCTTGTCCTTGAGCTGGGGCGGGGCCGGAGGGGGCCGGGGAAGCCGGAGCACGGCGCCGTGATCTCTGATGGGAAGCTTTGCTGGCTCAGAGTGGGACCGCCCAGAAACACACACACAGATGCAGCAAGAGCCATGGAGGAGAGAGCCATGGTGGAGAAGTGAGCAATGATGGAAATTAAAGGAATGGAGAAAGCAATGGTGGAGATGAGAGGAACGGCAGAGATGAGAGCAATGGTGGAGATGAGAAGAGTGGAGAGAGCAATGGTAGAGAGAGCCATGATGGAGAGAGCCACGGCGGAGATAAGAGCAATGATGGAGATGAGAGGAATGGAGAGAGCAATGGTGGAGATGAGAGGAATGGCAGAGATGAGAGCAATGGTGGAGATGAGAAGAATGGAGAGAGCAATGGTAGAGAGAGAAATGGTGGTGAGAGCCATGATGGAGAGAGCAATGGTGGAGAAGGAAATGGAGATAGCAATAGTTGAGAGAGCAATGGAGGAGAGAGTCATGGTGAAGATAGCAATATCAGAGATGATAATAATGATGAAGATGAGGACAATGGTGAAGATGAGAGCAATGATGGAGATGAGAAGAAAGGAGAGAGCAATGGTGGAGACAGCCATGATAGGGAGAACCATGGAAGAGATAAGAGTAATGGAGGAGATGAGAAGAATGGAGAGAACAATGGAGGAGATGAGAGCAATGATGGAGATGAGAAGAATGGAGAGAGCAATGGAGGAGATGAGAAGAATGGAGAGAGCAATGGAGGAGATAAGAAGAATGGAGAGAACAACGGAGGAGAAAGGAATGGTAGAGATAGCCGTAGTGGAGAGAGCAAAGATGGGAGAGAGCCATGGAGGAGAGAGCCACGGTGGAGATGACAACAATGTTTGAGACCGCAATGGTAGAAAGAGCCATGGTGGAGAAAGCAGTGGTGGAGATGAGGGGAATGATGGAGAAAACAATGGAGGAGAAAGGAATGGTAGTGATAGCAATGGTCGAGAGAGCAATGGTGGAGAGAGCAATGGCAGCGGAAACCACGATAGAGAGGAGAGCAATGAAGAAGAGGGCAGTGGCTACTTTTGATGGTCACTCATCCCCTAAGCTTCGAGAAACCCTTCCTCTCCACTTTCTCCTCTGCCCTGTGGCCTCTCCCCTACTCTAGCTCCTGGTACGTGGCCTGTTCTCTCCCCATTAGTCTGGGAACTCTGGGGAGGGAGGGCCTCTTCTTGCCTTTCTCTGTCTTCCCAGGACTCCTGGCACACAGTAGGTGCTTCAGAAGTGCTTGCTGATTTGAAGATCATGACAGTGCCGTGACCTTAGCAGTGACCCCCCCCCCATTTAGTAGATAAGAAAAGTGAGGTTTAAAGAGGTTCTGAATTCAGTTTAACAAACACTTATTAAGCACCACCTGCCCGGTGCCAGAGCTACAAGAAGAGACACGGGGCCCTTGGAAATCCTGGCTGGAGGGCAAGCCCTGGGATGGAGAGGGGCTGGGGGGTCCCTAGGAGGTGGATTTTAGTGGGACAAATCTTGGCTCGGGTGGCCCGGCTGTTCAGATCTCCTCAGATGCTGACCCCCGCCCCTCCCCCAGTGCCTCTCAGGGTCACACACAGAATAGCTGTTGAGTGTCTGTGGACATGTGGGCTGCCCTGTCTCCCTGAGGCTCCAGCAGGGGGCAGTCTGGCTCAAAGTGACCCCCGGGGGGGGGGGGGGGGGGAGAGCAGGGACTCAGTCTCGTGTGCTGGGTCTAGGTTCACTATTTTCTCCAGATCTTTCCCTGCCTTCAAGGCCTAGCTCAAGTGCTGCCCCTCTGGGAAGCCTTCCCCGACCGGCCATGGGGACCTTTCCTCCTCTCCAGTCTCACAGCTCACGGGCATCAGGATTGAGCGCAGTGAGGGCTGAACTGGGGGAAGCTGGCTGGGCCGCCAGGGAGAGCTTCTCCTCTTGGGCCGAGCACGGGCAGACAGAGAGGGCTCTGCGGCCCCAGAGGGTGCAGGGGCTGAGGGAGAGGTAAGGGCAGCTCCTTCCCCTCTCCCCAAGCCCAAGGGTATGCATTGGACCCAGGGGCCGGTCAGTGGGCCTCCAGGGGAATCAGTGAGCCTGGGGGGGGTCAGTGAGCCTCCGGGGGAGTCAGTGAGCCTGGGGGGGGTCAGTGAGCCTCCGGGGGGGGGTCAGTGAGCCTCCGGGGGGGTCAGTGAGCCTCTGGGGGAGTCAGCGAGCCTGGGGGGGGTCAGTGAGCCTCGGGGGGGTCAGTGAGCCTCCAGGGGGGGTCAGTGAGCCTCCGGGGGAGTCAGTGAGCCTGGGGGGGGGTCAGTGAGCCTCCGGGGGGGTCAGTGAGCCTGGGGGGGGTCAGTGAGCCTCCGGGGGGGTCAGTGAGCCTCCGGGGGGGTCAGTGAGCCTCTGGGGGAGTCAGCGAGCCTGGGGGGGGTCAGTGAGCCTCTGAGGGAGTCAGCGAGCCTGGGGGGAGGGTCAGTGAGGCTGGGGAAAGTCAGTGAGCACTCACTGCCCTTGCCCCAGAGCTCCGGACCAGGAAACTGGCTTGAATTGCAGAGAGGGAGATTTAGGTCAGATAAAGAAAAGGCTCGGGGAGAATCAGGAGCCACTTGGGGAGGGGCGAATTTCCTTCCCCGGAACCCTTTGGAAACGAGCTTCAAGGTCATGACCGCAAGGTTCGGTTACAAGCCCGAGTCTGGAGAAGGGGCCAGGGGGAGGCTGGGGCAGCCAGGAGGGGAGGAGGAGAGATAAGAGGGAGAGGGTAAGGGAGGGGAGGGGAAGGAAGAGGGGAAAGGAGGGAGAGATGGAAGGGGGGAGGAGGAAGGGAGGGGAAAAGAAGAAAAGGGAGAATGGAGGAGGGGAGAGGAGGGAAAGGGAGGGGGCAGGGTAGGAAGGAAGGAGAAGAGAGGAAGCAAGAGGTGGGCAGGGAAGGGAGAGGAGGGAGTGTGGTGAGTTCAAATGTTGAAGTTCTTGTTCTTCTCAAAACACAGCCGGTTTAGCTTAGAGCCCTCCGAATGTCTCCAAATCCAAAGGTTCTGTCCTTCAGCCTCTGCCTCTGCTTTCTTCAGCCTCCAGCCAGCTCCACTTTTCATGTCATTCCGGTGAAATCTCCCAAAGTGCTCTGTGTCTGCACCAGAGTGCTCCTCTCCAATCCAGCTGAACTCTCCTCTGCGACCAGCCAGCCAAGTGGAAAATATTCTGCCTTGCCTCGGGGAGAGGGCTTCTGGAGTAACTCTGCTGAAATCTGACCGAGAGCCTCTGTCTGTTTCTTTTATACAAGAGGGAGGAATTGTGGGATACAAGAGAGAGGGATTATGGGTTTTCTCCCATAGTGCTCTCTGGCCCAAAGAGCTTCAAGGGAGGTGTGAACTCACAAAATTACAAAGTTTACTTTGTGAATCTCCCAACTTGTGAACTCCAATGAGTAAAGGTGCAAACACAAGCATTGTACTAATAAGTTCTACTTAGTACCTTGTTTCAGGTTCTGCCCAAAACATCTTCTTGTAAGATCAGATCAATAATCTATCAACTCTAATGAGTGAGCAGTTTGTAAAGATTCCAACATCGGGAGGGATGGGAGAAGAGAGGAAGGGAGAGGGGAGAGAGCAGGGCGGGACAGGGCATGGGGGCAGGCTGGGCAGGGCATCTCCAAGGCTGGACCCACTAGGAAGTCCCAGCCTGCGCGGATCCTTAGGAGCCCGGTGGCTGCTTCCTCGCTTCGGCAGGGGGATCCTCCAGGGCGCCCCTCAGTTGTCTGGAGCCCGGCCGCTCCCAGCCCGGGACGCGGCTCCCGTTCCCCTCGGATGACAGGCTCACACCGGCCAGCCCAGGCACACACGGCTGTCACGCAGTAGGGCTGCAGGAGACCCGGGTGCAGGAGACAGCGCAGGGCCTCTGCCTCTGCCTTCCTAGAGCCCGGGCCGTCTCTCTCATCCATCAGAGAAATCCAGTCACACCCAGCTCACATCCAGTGACAGGGGCTGCGCCAAATGTGGCTGAGGAGTCCCCAGAGGAGGCGAGGGCACGTAGGCCAGCTCCCCAAGGCCGCCGGAGCCTGGGCCAGAAATCCAGGCCCAGGAGCCACTTCCTGCTCCAGGATGGCCTATGCCCTGGTCTCCAATATACCACGGGCACTTCGAGTACACACGTCCTGAGTGTGGGGGTGAGGACTGACGAGGGGCCAGGACCGTCCCTGAGGATGGATGCGGGGGTCAGGGGTCAGGACCGTCCCTGAGGATGGAGACAGGGGTCAGGACCGTCCCTGAGGATGGATGCGGGGGTCAAGGGTCAGGACCGTCCCTGAGGATGGAGACAGGGGTCAGGGGTCAGGACCGTCCCTGAGGATGGACGCGGGGGTCAGGGGTCAGGGCTCAGGACCGTCCCTGAGGATGGATGCAGGGCTTAGGACTATTACTGAGAAAGCCAGGGTTCAGGGGTCCAGCTGCCATGCTGCAAAGCTCTTTCTGCCTGCCCCATCTTCCTGTGTGGGAAGCAAACATGAGACGCCCAGCATCTGCCTTCTGATTCGCTTATCCCAGCCTGGGACACGGGACACACAGAGCCTCCATCTCCACTGACCCCCCTGAGATTCCCTCATTTTCCAGCCCCCCGGGGAGGCTGTGGGTCTCCTCATCACTAATAATTAATAGTAAGTGGGGAATCACCCCATAATGGGCGAATGTTGAAAAGCATTTCCTTGCTAGGCTTTGAATTGGAGGCACAGAGGGAGCTGGGACCACGGTCTACTCATCCTTGGGGGCAGTTCATCTCACCTCCTCCTGGATGTCTTCTGTGATTGCAAGCAGCAGCAGGGACATCTACCTGTGAAGGCTCTGTCCCTGAATGGCTCCCCAGATGCTCCACAGGGCCCTCTCTTTCTTGGGGGAAGCCCTTCCCGGCCCCTTCCTTACTGGTCATCACTCACTTTCGCTTCCTCAGCTCGACACCGCAGACCACTTCTGTTTCCGGGTGCACTTCAGGGACTTTGGGGTACTTGGGGGAACTTTCAGGTATTACTGGTAAGGAAAGTTAACCCCACAGATTGGGAGACTCCCTCAAAGGTCCGAGGCCTGCCTGAGAGCAAGAGGCACGGGCTTTGGGCGCCTCGGCCTCCACGAGCCATACCCGGAAAGCTGCAGCCGCGGGAGACGCTGCCACGGCGATGGGGCGGCAATGGCAGGCAGAGTACCATCGCCACAACGTGGTTCCGTGAGAGGGCTCGGAAAGTAGGCCCCCAAAGCCTCACGGGGAGGAGACGGGAGGCCTCGGGAGCCAGACACGCAGGTACTTGAGGGAGGAACAAGCTGGGAGACTATTGGGTCCTCCTCTGGAGTAGAGCTGGGTGTCATGGGCTGCAGCCTGCTCCCACCCACAAGGCCTCGCTCCTCTGCCCTTGGTGACTAATGTATAACATATGTGTGGCAAGTCAAATGTCCCCGATTGTTAGTGGTCCCCTCCCCCAAATTATAATAGATGGAACTAAATCCAAATTATTTCTGTTTGTGCCATTTTTGCACCTACCCCACCCCCAAAATATAAACTTTTAAAGGTACAGGCTCTACTTTATTTGCCCCTGTGAAGCCTCAGCACTCAGGTTCTTGCAACATGCTCGTGGGATTGAATATAGGATTGTTGAAATATTTAACGTTTGCATCTCTGCCTGGTGTGAAGTCCATGGAACAAGATGCCCTTCCCAGGAGACGGCACGGCCCGAAGCCTCCTCCTACTGCTATTTAACTCTATCTTGGATACCCAACACCTCCTCACCTCCCTCAGGTTTCCCTCCCCTCCAAATGGAGGCTGCAGGGTGGAACGCTCACCTCTCCCCAAAACCTTCCTTTATCGAGCTCCAGATATGGGCTGCAGGTGGCAGCTCCACTCAGTCTGAATGCCACAGAGTCAGATGTCCCCAGTCTTCCCCTGCCCTCTTCTACTTCCTTATACGTATTGCCTTTCCCATAAGCTCCTCGAGGACAGGAGCTGTCTGTTTCTTATTTGCATTCCTGGTCTTGCCTGGCATACAGCAGGTACTTAATAAATGTTTACTGAATTTGTTGATGACTCTGATCATTAATATCAAGACCTGACAAATGCAGTTGGTTCATTATTAGGAAAACTAAAAACACAATAAGCAATATCCATTTAAAAAATGAGAAAAATCACACACTAGCAAGTCAAAAATTATTAACTGATTATTTCCCATGTGTCAGATATAGCGTAAACACTAGGCATACAAAAAAGGCAAACCTGCCCACGAACAGCCTCGTCCCTGTTCTCAAGGAGTTTGCGGTCTGATGGGAGAAAGAGCATGCAAAGAATTGTGTACAAACTAGGCAGAAAAGGAAGAGCCTGGTGACGAAGGGGGAGCAGGAAAGTCTCCTGGTGGAAGATGGGGTTGTAGCTGGGACCTTTGATGCAAAGATGAAAAGAGAGAAGGGAGGCAATGAAAGTTGGCGGGTTATGGGTCAGGAACAGCAAGGAGGTCAGTACCCAGGAGTCACAGGGCACAAGGAGAGCAAAAGTATAAGAAAACTAGGAAAGGGAGCAATAGCCCGATTAAGAGGGGCTTGACACACCACACAGTGGACTTCACATTTCATCCTGGAGGAAAGAGGAAGCCACTAGAGATTACTGAATGGGGAATGACACGGGCAGAGCCATCCTACAAAAAGACCAATCTGACAGCTAGAGCGGGAAAAGGGTTGGGAAGCCAACCAGAAGACGATGGCAATTGGCTGGGAAACCTCTCGCTCGAATACAACACACATTTTCAGTAAAAACCACAACACATTGAAAACAGGAAGAAACCTGACCTTTCTTTAAGATGGCAACTGGCATCTGTCTAAAATCAAGAGCCAGAATTATATGTAATAGAGAAACATCATCGATATTTCCAATAAGATCAGGGGTAAAGCAAGGACATCCATTAGCACCACTATGAATCGGTAAGTTTACAGAAATGCTAGATGGTAAAGTAGGAAAACAAAAAATCAAGGCAAGAAGCAAGAGGAATAAACATCACTCATTACTAAAGATATTTGGTCTACTTAAAGAACATTGAGGACTCGACTAAAATTAAATGAAACAATGATTTAAATAAAAGAAACAGGATAGAAAGTAAACCCACACAAGTCATCAGCCTGTCTATATAGCACAGACACAATCCAGCAGGGAAATCGCACTGAAGTTAACTATGGAACATATAAAACACTTGGGAAAATAATCAGGGCTCGGGAATTATACGAACATGACTGCAAAACACTTTTTGCAGAAACAAAGACAAAAAGATATTAATTGCTCACGGTTAGATGGTCCAAAAATAATAAAAATAACAATTTCACCTAAATTCATTTGCTTATTCTGTGCTATGCCAGTCAAAGTATTAAAAAGATTACTTTAAAGAGCAGGAGACTTTATAATGAAGTTCATCTAGAACAAATGGTTAAGAATTTCAAGGGAAATGAGGGGAAGAAAGGAAGCTGGATACCAGACCTCAAACGTGGATACAAAGTAGTAATTATAAAAACTGCTGCTGGTTAAAAGGTAAAAGAGTTGATCAGTGGCCCCAAGGAGTGAAACATTCAGAAGCAAACAAACCTAGCAGTCTAGGGTTCAGTGAGTGCAAAAACACCATCGATTGGAGTTGTTCAGTCATTTGTTGTGTCTGACTTGGAGACCCCTTTGGGGCGTTTTCTAGGCAAAGATTCTAGAGCAGTTGGCCATTTCCTTCTCCAGATCATTTTGCAGATGAGGAGACAGGCACCCAGGGTGAAGGGACTTGCTCAAGGTCACGCGATTTGTCTGAGGCTGGATTTGCACTTAGGTTCTCCTGACTCCAAGCATGGTGCTCTATTGCACCACCTCACGCCAATCTGAGGGGCAAAGATGACAAGAAAGGAAAACCACAATTGTCGGGAGACAGACACACTAACACATCATCCTATTTCACTTCGGACTTTCAGGATTTCTTCCTCCACCTTCTCCCCGGCCCCGACACCCCGGCAAGTCCTCTGATTGGTGAGGTCCTCTTGGAACCTCTGTGTTAAGGAATTGGCCAGGTCCCCTATGCTCATCCCTCCTTCACTCTTTTCCATCTTTGCCTCTGACTCTCTGGACTTGGTTCTCCATCATGTATGTCCCTCTGCCCACTTTATAGCATCTTTAATGCTTTCTCCCCCATTAGAATATAAGCTTCTTGAGGACAGGTCACTGGATGATGCAGTGAATGGAATACAGGGCTTGGAGTAAGGGAAACCTGAGTTCAAATCTAGTTTCATTCAGTTGCCAGCTATATGACTCTGGGCAAGACATTTAAGCTGTACTTGCCTCAGTTTCCTCACATGTAAAACAGGGAGAACACTTCCCTCTCGGGGTCTTTGTGAAAATCAAATGAGATAATATTCATAAAGTCCTCTGCCAGATCTTAAAGCACCAGCTAAGTGTTAGTTGCTGTGGTTACACCTGTGCCGACGCACAACTTCCCAATTATTTGGAGACTCAGTGGAGGTGTGATTGGGTCCAATCACTCTGGGAAGTGCTTCGAGCTATGACCCCCAGGCAGCGAGCTGTCGGTGCAGCCCGATGAATCCGCTGCCCGTTCTCCCAAGATCGAAGAAAGAAGGGAAGGATCTCTGCGTCCAATTCACGGGAGCGCTGTTTGTGTGGCAGGGAACCGGGCGAAAGCGCGAGTCCACCCTTCGGGAGAAGGCCTGAAGACATTGTGGCGTAGGGGAGTAAGGGAATGCTTCGGAGAAATCCGTGTCAGTCAGGGCAGAGTGAGGGAGCGGGACCAGGGATGGCGGCACCGGGACCAGGGACGGCAGCACTGGGACCAGGGACGGCGGCACCGGGACCAGGGACGGCGGCACCGGGACCAGGGACGGAGGCACCGGGACCAGGGACAGAGGCACCGGGACCAGGGACGGCGGCACCGGGACCAGGGATGGCGGCACCGGGACCAGGGACGGAGGCACCGGGACCAGGGACGGCGGCACCGGGACCAGGGATGGCGGCACCGGGACCAGGGATGGAGGCACCGGGACCAGGGACGGCGGCACCGGGACCAGGGATGGCGGCACCGGGACCAGGGACGGAGGCACCGGGACCAGGGATGGCGGCACCGGAACCAGGGACGGAGGCACCGGGCCCAGGGACGGAGGCACCGGGACCAGGGACAGCAGCACCGGGACCAGGGACGGTGGCACCGGAACCAGGGACGGAGGCACCGGACCCAGGGACGGAGGCACCGGGACCAGGGATGGCAGCACCGGGACCAGGGATGGCGGCACCGGAAAGGCAGATGGTCAGGAATGCCCCCAAAAGCTGCTCGATGGCACAGGTGGGGTCCCACGGACCAGCTCCAGGGGCAGAACAGCCGACAAGCGGCTTTGCTTGATGACGATGACTGGTTCCCAGGGAGCTTTTTTGAGGGGATGAGGAGGGGGGAGGAGATAGGGCAGGGATAAGGATGCAAAGACCAAGAAAAGAATAAGAACCCAATGAAGCGTCTGATTACAATCGGTGTTTCGAGATGTTTGCTCTGTGGTTTGCAAAGTACTGTTCAGATGGGAGCTCCACTGGTGGTGGGGCTGTTGCTGACTCATTTTACAGATGAGGAAACTGAGGCAGACAGGGGTTTGCCCAGGGGAAGACAGCCGGCGTCTGAAGCAAGATTCATACTCACGTTTTCCCAACTCCAAGCCCCAGGAAAGTAACAACAACAGACGGCATTTATATAGCACCCACCACGTGCTTTGCAGCCATTATCTCACCTGATCCTCCCAGGCCCCTGAGACTGGGTGCTCTCATTTCTCCCATTTTACAGAGGAGGCTATTGAGGTAGAGGCAAACACAGCTGGGAAGTGCCTGAACTCGGTGTCCCCGACCCCAGGCCCTGAGCTCCACCCACTGCCTGAAAATTATGACCTTAGTTCAAATTGCCCAAGGAGGAAGCCGGGGTCCCGAAGCCCGTCGCCCTGTGGCGAATGCTGGGCTCCCGAGGGCCCTGGAGAGACACGAGGCTGTGCACGTGACCCCAGCGCTGTCCTGAGCTCACATGACCTGGTCAGCAGCGGGAGCCAGGGCTGGCAGCCGTCTGGTGCCGGGCGCCGGGCAGAGCCCAGAGGAGAACGGGGGGCAGGGGCAGACCTGGCTTTGCGGGGAGGGAGAGCCCGGGACCACAGCGGGCGAGATCCCTGCCCATCGACCCTGGAGGCCGGCCTCCCCGTCCCCCTCCCTTTGGCGGGGCCGGCTTGTCAAAGCCACATGCTCCCAGGCCCACCGCCCCGTCAGCCCGTCCCCCGGCTCAGCCTCCTCTGCAGAGGCGACGGCCGGACCACCCGGGGCACTTCTGTGTCAGGGCTCCAGCAGGAAGACCGCCATGTGTATCAGCGGCCTTGCCCACGGAGCCCTGGGCTGCCCCCCCGGAGACCTCCCTCCCCCATCACCACTGCTCCATTAAGGAATTAATCACTCTTTGCTTCTGATCGCTGATCATCCAAAGACTCCTCTCGGAAGCGGGGTCTCCCCCTCAGCTCTCTACCACCTAACTGGCCAGACACAGTCCTAGGACCCCAGAGGGACGCATGACAAGTGGAGCCCCTCCGCCCCGTGCTGGGGAGGCATGGGAGCCGTGGCCCCGCCTCCGGCCCCTCTCTTTGGGAAGTGCCTCCCGGAGTGCCCAGAGCCGGCTCCTGCAGGGGCTACGGGTTTCCCTTTGTAGCTCTCTCACTGGGGAGAGCCTGAGTTGGACGCTCTGCTGTCCCCCGAGACCCAAAGGTCAGGGCTCAGTGTCCGCTCCTTGGGCCCCAAGTTGGGAGCGCCCTGAGGGCTGGGCCTGGGCTCCCCCTCCCGTTTCCCTTGGGTGGGCCAGCTGGCACAAGCCGGTGACGTCCTGGGGCCTTCTCCCTTGTGCCCACGGCGGCCCACTAGAGCATCCTCATCCCGGGGGGAGCTGGCCATGGCGGCATCCCCTCCCCCCAGGCTTGGACAGTGGAGGGAGCGCTGCAGGCCCAGTGAGGAGGGGCTGACCAATGAAGGGTCACGTAGGCGCGGGTTCCTGCACGTGCGCACCTTAGCTTGGCCCAGGGAAGGCTCTAGATGACGTCTGGCACTTTTGTCCCCCTCCCCACGGGGGCGGCTCATTCCTGGTCAGGGTCAGCGGCCCAGGAGAACCAGACGAGCTCCCTGGAGCCGAGCAAACAGCCAGTTAAATGGGGGAGACTTACCGCCGGCTTCTGTCCCGACGAGTTCGAGATCAGGTCCAGGAAACGCCCTCAGGCCGGCGGCCGCACTCACGTCCTGGCGAGAACCTCCGAGGAGCCAGTCTGGGAGAGAGAAAGCAGACCCGGGTCAGAGCGCTGCCCGCGCAAAGGGGGCCAGAGGGAGCTCGCGCACTGGAACCGGAGGGCCCGTCCCACCCAATCAGGAGATGAGCCCAGATGGGAACCGAGCTGGGCAGCCCGCGGGATCCCCTAAAGAAAGGATCTCAGGGGAACGGAACAAGGTGAGGGAGGACCCCTCCCCCCCAGCCCCAGGGATGCCAACGTCCCCAGGCTGGATGGGAGAGAGAACAGGAAGGTGGTCTGTATGGCACTCGCATCCCCAAAATGATGGGGCTCCAGCAGGGGTGGGCTGAGCCATGAGATGAGATGGGGAGACCAAAGAGGAGGAGGAGGAAAGACAGAGGGGAGGAGGAGGAGGGAAGATGGGAGGAGGAAGAGAAAGAGGAGGGGAAGGAAGAAGAGGAGGAAAGATGAAGGGGAGGAAGAGGAAGAAGAAGAGGGAGAGGAGCAGGTGGAGGGAAGGAGGAAAGATGGGGAGAGGGATGAGGACAAGAGCCGTGTTCTGACACTGAATACAGATCTAGAGATCCTGCCATACTGCTGCCTGATCCACTGTTACACGAGCCGATCACTACCTCTCCCGAAGATGCCCAAGAAGACCTTGAGGAGGCATAAAAGGGGCCCGAGAGACGACTGACCTAAAACTACTGAGCCCATCCCCAGCGACGGGAGGCGATCCCTCATGGCAAGGGAGCTCTGTACCCATTTCCCTCACCAGGGCAATGGCTGGAAAGCAGCGCCCATGAGCAGAAATGGCGACTCCCGCTGCCCACGCCGTGGCCGTCTGCATCCGGGATCGATCGACTTTTAGACAGACTATATGATCCTCCATTGATTTCCCTGCCCCCATGCGGCCCCAGCTTTCTGGAGTTCCGGGCGGCCCACGGAGGCCGGGCCAGGAGCCACAGAGAAGCTCCAGACCACTCAGCCCTGGCAGAGCGAGCCCCTCAAAGCAGTGTCTCGGGCCCTTCCCACTCAGCATTTCTGACAGAGGCCGGGGAGCCGCCCCAAGCGCCGCGTTGCGGATGAGGTGGGGGCGATGGTGCTGGCTGCACCAGGACTATGTCCCCTGGAAGAGGAAGAAATCCCTTCCACGCGGACCAAACCCGGGGGAGCTCCCGGCTGCATCCCCTCCTGCATCCAAGCAGCAGCTGCGGTCCCACAAGGCCAGGATGAGGGAGGGACAGGGATCGCTTATGTCCACCGGGCTCCAGGCCTACAGGGCTGCCCTGATGAATGGGAGCTCAGAGGGAGGGAGGGAGGGGCTTTGGGAAAACAGACTCCCATCGGCACCTAGTGGGCACCTAGTGTGTGCACAGCTGGGCTGGGAGGGTGGTGCTGATAGTACTGAGAGAATATTATCTAAACATGATTTGCTCCCTGGTCTCAAGGACATCCCAGTCACCTAAGGTGAGCCTGATCTGATCAGTGTTATAGAGAAAGGCCTCAGGGGCAGGGCCCTCCTATTATGCCCATTTTACAGATGAGAAGACTGAGCCTCTGGACACTGAAATGACTTGGCCAGAGTCATACAGCTAAAAAGTATCAGGGGCATCATCCAGGTCTAACTCCATCCACCAGGTAACATTCCTGTCAAAGGCTCTGAGTTCTCAACTGAACCCACTTTTGGTCCTGAGAGTGAGTTGACGTAAGAACCACAAGAAGCAGAAAAATCTATCTTCCTTCCTTCCTTCCTTCCTTCCTTCCTTCCTTCCTTCCTTCCTCTCTCCTTCCTTCCTTCCTTCCTTCCTTCCTCTCTACTTCCTTCCTTCCTTCCTTCCTTCCTTCCTTCCTTCCTTCCTTCCTTCCTTCCTTCCTTCCTTCCTTCCTTCCTTCCTTCCTTCCTTCCTTCTTTCCTTCCTTCCTTCCTTCCTTCCTTCCTCTCTCCCTCCTTCCTTCCTCCCTTTCTTCTTTCCTTCCTTCCTTCCTTCCTTCCTTCCTTCCTTCCTTCCTTCCTTCTTTCCTCTCTCCCTCCTTCCTTCCCTCCCCACCTCCTCCAGGCTGCAGGCCTCAGGTATTCACTAGGAAGAAGTGCACACTTATTGGCATGTCCATGGCCCACAGGTAGTTCCAGGTCCCAGTCCCAGGGTGTTCAGGAGCATTAGTGCTTATGGCTCCAGAGGAGCAGGGGCCCTTCCTGGGAAAGACTAGAGTGCAGACTAGGAGGACAGTGACCATATCTCTCCTCAAACAGACCTTGGAAGCACGGAAAGCTTGCAGACCTCCGAGCTAGCTCTGAAAACAGCAGCACAAAAAAACTTGGTCCTAAGCTATCCCAAAGTAAGCAAAGCTCACATAAAATTCAAAGTCAAGAAATATGCTGGAAGAAATAAGCAAATAACCACAACAAAAGAACCTGACCAAAAAAAACTACCATGGTGGCAGGGAGAACCAAGACACAAACTCAGAAGATGACAATAATGTGGAAAACAGGCATAAGCAAAGTCAGAAAAAAATACTAATCGCAACAAAGACAAACAAAAATTTCTAGAAATCCTAAACAAAGCATTAAGAGTTGTAGTGGAAAAAACGAAAAAAGAAATGTGATGCAAGGTAACTTTGAAAAGAAAACTAATAGTTTGGTAAAAAAGACATAAAAATATTGAAGAAAATGACATTAAAAAACAGAATTTACAGAATGTGTAAAAGAGCACAAAAATTCATTGAAGAAAAAGCAGAACCATCTAAATGGAAAAAGAGAATCAAAACCTCACTGAAAAAAATAATTCCTTAAAAATTAGAATTGGAAAAGTGAAACTAATGACTCCACGAGGCATTAAGAAACAGTAAAAAGAAGTGAAAAGAATGGAAAAAATATTTTTAAAATGTGAAAAATACCAAGAAAAATAAATAGTCAGGAAAATAGACCATAGAGAGAGAATTTTAAAATTATTTGGACTACATGAAAGTCATGATAAAAAGCCTAGATGACATATTTCAAGAAATTTGGTTTGCAATATGAAACTAGGATTGCAACAAAGAATAACCAACTCAGCCTCAACTTTCAGAGGGAAAAAATGGCCATTTAATGACCCTGAGGACTTTCAAGCATTCTAAATGCAAAGACCAGAGCTGAAGAGAAAATCTGACATTCAAAGACAAGACTCAGGCAAAGCATGAAAAGGTAAACATGAAAGAGTAATCTTAAGGGACTCAATAAAACTAAACTGTTTACATGCCTATATGGGAAAATTATACTTGTAACTCTCAAGAACTTTATTAAAATTAGGATATTTAAAGGAGTACATAAAGACAAAGGACATGGATAGGACAGTCTTTCCCTAACCCAAAGTAAGCAAAGCTCAACTTTAACATAAAGTTCAAAGTCAAGAAATAAGCTGAAAAAATGAGCAAACCATCACAACAAAAGAACTGATCATAAAAAAGCTAATGTGGTAGCAGAGAAGACCAAGACATAAACTCAGAAAAAGATGATGGTGTGAGAAATGGGCATAAACAAAGCCTCAAAAATTATGTTGGAAATGATTCCCTCCCTCCCCCAAAAAATGAAGAGGTAAGAAAGTTGTACTGTGAGAAGAAGGAAGGGAGAAGTAGAATGGGAAAATTTTCTTATATAAAAGAGGTATTCAAGGAAGCGTCTTTAAGGTGAAAGAGAAAATAGCAGGGGTGGTGGGCAACGTTTGACATTCACTTTCATTGGAATTGATTCAAAGAGGGAAGACTTGATACATACACTCACTTTGTATAAAATATATCTTGACCATTAGGAAAATAAGAGGGGAAGGGAATTATAAAAAGGGAGGATGGCAAAGAGGAGAGCAGATTAAGGAAACTTTTGAGAAGGGATAGGATAAAAAGAGAGAGGGTTAAGCAGGAGGAAAATAGGAAGGAGAGAAATACACAGTAATCATAACTATGGATGTGATGAGCTCATCCTTAAAATGGAAACAGTAGAATGGATGAGAAACCAGAATCCGACTATATGTTGTTTACAAGAGAGACACAGGACAAACACAGATTCAAAATAAGGAGAGAGCAGAATCGAATAGGCTTCAACTGAAGGAAAAAAGGCAGAGGCAGCAATCATGATTTTGAACAAAGCAAATGCAAAAACATCTAATTAAAGAGATAAGCAGGGAAACTGTGTTATGCTAAAAGGTACCATGGACTATGAAGTAATATCAAAAAAAATTTGAGTTTCCCTGATAAAGGCCTCATTTCCCAAATATATATTGAATATTGAACTGATCAAATTTATAAAAATAAAAATCATCCCACAAATGATAAATGATCAAAGAATAGAAGAAGAAAATTTCAGAAGAAGTCAAAGCTATCGATAGGATATTTTTTCTTAAAAATGCACTAAATCACTAAAATGATTAGGGAAATGCTAATTGAAAAAAAAACTCTGACATATCACTTCACACCTCTCAGAAATGGCCAATCCTGAAGGGGATCAGGGAAATGGGCACATTAATTAATTGTTGACAGAGTGGTGAACTGGTTCAAACATTCTGGAGAGTAATTTGGATTTATGCACAAAGGGCTATACAACTGCCATACCCTTTGATCCATTAATATCATTATTGTGCCTCAAAGTGATAAAAAGAGAAAAAGACCTATTTGGAGAAAAATATTTACAGTAGCTCTTTTTATTGTTGGCAAAGAACTGAAAATCGAGGGCATGTCCATCAGCGGGGGGTGGCTGAATAAGTTGTGACATGATTGTGATGGAGGTACTATTATGCTATAAGAAATGACAAAGAGGATGACTCCAGAAAAATATGACAAGATCCATATGAACTAATTGAAAGTGAAGTGGGAAGAATCAGGAGATCCTTGTGCACAGTAACAACAATGTTGTAATGATGATCAACCGTGAAAGACTTGCCTTTCGATATAATGATCCGAGACAATTCGAAAGGACTCGTGTTGAAAAAGTGCTATCCACTTTCAGAGAGAACTGATGAGCTCGAGTGCAAATGGGTATGATTTTCTTACTTTTTAATTTTTCTTGCCTTTTACTTATCTATTAATTTTTGCAATTTGGCTAATACACAAATATATTTTGCATGTACAACTGATATTGCTTACCTTCTTGATGGGTACAGGAAAAGGGGAGAGGGAGAAAGAGAACTTGGAAACCAAATTTAAAAAGAAAAGGATATTCTAAAAAAGTTTAAAAAACACATCGGTACAAAGATGACCAACAGGAGAATTAAACCTGACTCGATGGAGTTGTTTTCTCAGAATTCTCAGCCAACTGACAACCTCTTATGCGACCAGAGCTGGTGGTAGAGAGCCCTAAAACTCTCAGAGCCCTCCTACATTCTATTGGAAAATGTTTTCTCTTCTCTCTCAGCCCTGCTCTTTTGTCTAGGTCTCAGGCAAGTCCCTCCCCTTCTGGGAAGTTTTCCCTGACCATCCTAAGAACACAACAACATCCCCCATTGATTTCCCATCCCTCTTATTGGCCCTCACTCTGGAAGGACGGCCCAGAGCCAGGTATCAGGAGAATGGAAGGAAATCTACTGCAGAGCATGGGGCCAGACCCAAGCAGCTGCTCTTGGACAAGGAACAGGGCTCCCTCGGTTGCACTTTCACCTTCTCTTCATGGGGGTGCAGCTTAATTTTCTACGACGAGTTGGCGAGACCGCATGAATTAGGACTCTGACCAGCCTCTTTGGGAGTATGGGAAGCCTCTGGCTTCCACCACTGGGAGTGGTAGGAACTTTCCAAAGGCAGATGCCGACTTCTGAGGCCCAGCCTCTCACCACCTCTCCCTCAGAGAATAGCTGGGAGGCAGAAGAATTGTCAACAAGAGGCAATGCTTCTCAGACCGAGCTCGGTAAGAGGTATCATCAGTTTTTCCAGGAGAGCGCCTCCGAGCAGAGGCACCAATTAACTGGTTGGCTATGTGACTGATACAGGATCAGAAACCCATCGTCTATTTGTGTCCCAGACCTGGCTGGTGTTGAGCACCCCCCCTCCTCAATATGGCAGAGACAGAGAGAGTGCCCTGCACTCTCAGGAACCAAATAAACAACATCGCTCACGACAACTGGGAAAAGAGAAGTCTGGTTTGTTTGCTTAAAAACAGAAACCCAAAGTGGAGATGGCGACGTGCTGGGCCGGCACCCAGGACCCCTCCCTCGAACTCCCCTGCCCGGAGTCAGCCCCACACAGGGCTTCGAGAAGTGACATTCTTGGCGCAAGGCTGAGGCGGTCTGTTCAGAGCATAGCCCTGCTAGGACGTTCAGTGCTCTTTAAAAGGCAGGGGAGAAACACACCAGCCATCAATAACATCCACCCTGAGTCCACAGAAGCCTAGCCAACGTTTTGACAAAGAAAAAATAAATGTTCACAGAAGGTTTATCCATCAGCTCTATCAACAGCTCCTGGGAGGAGGCATCTGGATTCAACTGGCTTCTGAAAAGGAAAACAAAGATACCAGCGCCGAGCCTCCACGGGCAGAGGTGGGCGGCGCCACGACCCCCAGCTCCACCGTCACCTCGCCGTTTCCCTCTACCTGGCGGAGGAAGAGAGCTGCGATTTATCCTCCTAACTGGGTGACGGCACCTGCCAAGCCTGTGCTTGCAGTCCTCGGGCAGCCAGTTCTTTCTGGAAGCTCGGCTTGCCGCCGAGTCCCGGCGCCATGGAAGCTAATGGGAACGTTGGCACTTCTATTTCCATCCCACCCTGAAAGAGGCGGCACGAAAGGCCCGGCCCGGCCTTGGGCTCCTCCTCCCAGACCGGCTCGGCCTGTGACTCACAGGCCTGTCCCGCCTTTCCCTTTTGCCTCCTGGCCGAGGCCGGGTTGACCCTTCCTTCTCTCAAGGCCTGAGGATTCTCTGCTGGGGATATGGGAATTCAGCCCGGCTGATGACACTTATTATTAAGCTGCATCAGACTCGCTCACCTCCCTAGGCCACTTTTCCCTCTGATGTGCTATTCCTGACAACCCTGCGCCCCACGGGGAACTGCTGCTCTGCTCCTTCGCCTTCTCCCATGGGGGTCAATGTCTCTATTGACAAGAGTCTCAAACCCCGGGGCTCTCAGGCAGGCCAGCTCTACCCCGTGTCTCTGAGGGACTGGGACAAGAAGGCAAAATGACGGCAGGCCACGAGAAGTCAAGCAGGAGCTTCCCGGGGAGAAAAGCTTCCAGGGCTTGGCACGGGTCTTAGGTCCTACGCCCACCCCCGCCCATCTCCAGATGTGACAGAAGAAGGTGGAAGCGAGGCCTCCAGAGCCCCACGAGAGATCCTGCCGTCCCAGCTGGATTTCCTATTTGTCAGGAGACAGGATGGAGTAGGAGTGAGGCTCATCCATCTCACCTCCACTCAGCCAACACCGAGGAATCTCTAGGATGGGTGAAATGGGGAACAAAGATGATACAAGAATGAGATGTCGATACAAACTTATTAAAAGGGAAAAGCTCAGCCAGAGTAGCTGGAAGAATGATGATGGCTTCTCTGGAGAAGGCTTAGGTCTGCTGGAGGGGGGTGGCTGGGAAGAAGGTAACCGGCTTAGATTGGGGTGGGTGCCTCCGAGCTCTTAGCAGGACCTCGACATTTCAGAGAAATGTTTGACAGATGAGGTCCACCGGAGAGGGCTGGGTGACTTCTAGCTAAGCAGATGATTCAGCTAATAAGATGCTCTCCTCTAATAAGATCCCCTCTGTGTCTCTAGCAGGCGATCCAGCCAGGACTGGGCTTTGGAGAGGCTCTGGCATCCCCAAATTCGGCCCTTGGCCCAGGGGTGTGCCCACGGCCAACACTGTCGAGTTTGTTGAAAGAATTCTTCCTAGGGTCTGACTGTGGCCTCTGCTATTCCCCTGCAAACATCTGGATGAGAAACTTTCACAAAGTATTCGAGTGATTCACATCCGGATGAGGCCAGCCGACCAAACAGCGACCCCCCAACCAGTCAATCAACCAACCAGCCGACCAACAGACCATCCAACCAACCAGACCTTGCCTTAGATTTGGTTTTAATGGAAAGCTTTGCTCTGTCCCTTATAGCTCCTGGAAATCCTGCCCAGCTGCCACTGCTTCTCCTCCTCCCAGCACAGCTGTGCAGACTTTTCCTACAGGTACCTAAGGGTGTCAGTCCCGGATCTGGACGCCTCCCATCTTCCCAGATACCCTCCCAGCCTTCAGTGGCTCCATTCCCCTCTCCTTCTCCCTTTCCCTCTCTTCCTCCCTCTCCCTCTCTTCCTCCCTCCTCTGTCTCTCTCTCCTGGAAGTAGGGTGTGGGCTGCCCTACCCCTCTCACCAACAAGCATATTGCTTTGCTTCCATAACAGATCTTTAGTTCACTCTAGATAATGTTACATAGGAAAAAACCCACGAACTTCCCAGACACCGAATAAGCCTCTGCTGCTCTTCCCCTCATCCATACCACTGTCATGACCTCCTTTTCCCTCGATCGCCCCCAGAACTTCAGCTTTCAGGTCCCTCCTCTAGTCTGTGGCTCTGAGGAAAGGCTCACTAGGCTCAACTTGCCAAGGCTGGGGGAACTTTCATCCATTAGTGCCGGAACCCTCCCCATCTCCTATCAGACTGGAAGCTCAGAGACCAAAAGGTCCCTCAAAATAGAGGGAGGATTTTATTCTTATTATAAAGAGGCAGAAAAGGTTTGGGTGCGACCTTTCTTTTCTGAGTCCTCTGGCATTAGCCTCCCGATTGGCCTCCAGGCCTCTAAAGCTTCCTCTTTGCCGCAGCATGAAATGCACACTCCACCATCGGTTAAGGTTTTCCACTTGCTGGGTCTCTTGTTCCCCTTTCTCCCCTCGCTGCCCTCAGCCACTGCTTTTCTCAGCCCCTGGCTTTGCCCAGATTGTCCCTCCCGCTGGGAATGCCCTCCCTTCGTCAAATCTGCCTCCCAGACTCCTTTAAGATTCAGCTCAGCCATCATGACCTCCATGAGACCTCCCCTGAGTCCCCAAAAGTTTTTTCCTTAAAAACTGCTTATTCCTTTTGTATTTATTAGTCTAAGAACACACAGTCCCTGGACCCACACCATGTGCCCTCCCCCCTCCCCCCATCCTCCACAGTGAGTCCCCGGGGCAAGGATCCTGCCATCCCTGGTTTCGTATTGCCGCCACCCACCACAGTCCCTGGGGCCCAGCGGTTTCAGACTCCTGGCTCACACCAAGGGATCGGAAGCACACGCGGAGGAGAGGGTTGTAAACAACTGCCTTTGAAGTGCAGCTGCCTGGTCTACTGGGGACCTGCGGCCCGGTCTCTGGGCTTCACTCCCCAAGAACTCCCCCCGCAGCTCTGGAAGGCACGGGGCACGCTTCCCAGTGCTCGGCTGATCCCACAACACTATCCCGGCAGACCCCAACGTTTGTACCAAAGTAATATCGTGCTAAATGACGGCCAAGGGCAGGATTTCCTGAACCATAATTTTCTCCTTTGAAAAGCAGATTAACCAACAAGTGGGGTGAGGGGCAGGGAGAGGGGGCGCTCACAGATATGATTCTCGATCTCTCTAGAAGAGGAATTGGTTACGAGGTGGCAACGCGACGTACGCCGGGCTGAGGTGGCAACACGGCATACGTCGGGCCTGGCTTTTCGGGCCCCCTGGGTTCGAAGGGAGTGTATTTGAAGATGTTCAGGGGCAGGGCAGGGGAGCCAAATCCTCCCAGGAGAGTCAGGTCAGAAGGGAAGGCGCTCAAGGAAGCCTTTCTGATGAGGAAACAAAGTGCTGGGGGGAATGCACAGGGATTTGGTCCTGCCTTCACATTCGGGGTCCCCCCTGGACCCTGGGAGAAATCCTCACTACTTCAAGCCAGATGCCAAAAGGCACGGGCTCTGCAGCCCCACGCTGCCCATGGGGAAAAGCCCCCACTGTGGCGCTGCCTCCACAATGGCTAAGGGACAGCTTTCACTCGGATTAGAAAAACCTGCCACTTCCTCTGCTGGCAGAATGTGCTGTCGCCCACAGGAAGTGCTTAGAGCTGGCCCGTGGAGCACTGGGTCATACTCAGTCCAGAAGGGTGGGAGCCGAGCACACGGTCAGTCTTTGCCGTCCCACCCTCATCGGTAGAAGTTGGACAGCAATCTCACGACGCCGACCCAATGGAGCTTCGTCGGCTGGTTTCACCCAAGCATCTAGGGGTCTGAAGCCGGGAAACGAAGAGGGCCGAGTTGGGGGGACCCGCGGAGGCACCGACCCCCTAGAGAAGGACCCAGATGGCAACCTGGGGGCCACGTCCATGCCTTTCCCTGCCCTCTGCCCTCTGATGGCAGAAGGCGTGGGCCAGTCCTTCTAACCCGAGAGAACTTTGCTCCTTGCTTCGTGGGAAGCCCTCTGCCCATTCCCTGCCAGGTGTTGTAAAAGCAAGCTTCTCGCCAGCTGCAAGAGTCTTCTGGGGAGGGACCACTCTATAAAGAAGATGCGCTCCTTTACAGGAACAATAAAGGCATCCCCCCCCCCCCAGCAGCCAATTGGTCCTGATTGCCCGCTCCCACACAATGGAACCCAATGACTCCAATGGGGAGCATACACAGGAGACCCGGGGCAGGGGAGGATGAGGAGGGAGGACCGGGAGTCAGACATGTCACAAGGACACGGTACATTAAAACAGTATTTGAACTACAGTTTCTACAATCACACCAGGGTTCCCTGAGTCTGTCTGTTCAGAGAGCAATGACTGGCTCTTGGGGTTCTTCCCATTTCAGAGGCTAAAAGCCCGAGTCCCCCCAAATCCACCATGATCAGCATCATGCTACAAACCAGCAAGGGCCTGTGGGCAGTGCAGGTCCTAGAATCACCACAGATCAACAGGGTGAGAAGAAGGCTCTTTCACCTCCCACTCACCTAAGACAGGGGAAACTGAGGACCCCGTCTGTGGGGTGTCCCTCCTCCTCCTGACAATGAAAATGATGATGAACCTAACAACCAGCATTTATATAGTACCTGCTGTATACCAGGCACTGTGCCAAATGCTTTGCTAAATCTGTCTCATGCAATCCTCCCAACGACTCTGGGAGGCTGGCACTATCATTATACCCACTTTACAGATGAGGGACCTGAGGCAAACAGAGGCAAAGTGACTCACCCATGGTCACATGGGCAAGTGCCCGAGGCTAGATCTGAGCTCGGGTTTGCCTGGCACATCAGAGACCAGAGAAAGCAAGGTCTTTGAGGGGTGCTCCCGTGTTCGTGTTCCCAGCACCCGGCACAGAGCCGGGTCCAGACCAAGTCCCGTGGGTTCTTCCTTTATTTTCTGCCCTTCCTCCGGCCATTTGCCCAAACAGGCTATTAACAGAAGGAGCCGGGCTCGATTGCTTGGAACCTCACACCTTCACACTGCTGGATGGAGGCTTCAGGAACCGCCCTTCCTTTCCAGGACACACACACACACACACACACACACACACACACACACACACACTCACACTCACTCACACATAAGATATTCATACATGCACACACACACATACACACACACACACACACACACACACACACACACACACACACACACACACTCCTGATTGTTCATCCCATGGAGGAGCACCTCCGAGACCTCTCCAGACCCTTCTGTCCATGTCCACAGTCCCGCCTAGGAGGGGGTCGGGCTACCGGTTCCGGTTCCGAGGCTGCTTCAGCACCAAGGACAGGCCCTCCTGGGGATAGGCTTGGGAGGAGCAGGGAAGTCACCCTGCGTCCGGCCCCTCTGGATGTTGAGGGCAGGCTGGCCATCTCTGAGATAAAGGAGTTTTCTCCTCCTAGCTGCTCCCCAGGTCCCAGCTCACCCTCCTCTGCCCATGGGAGCCTGCATTTAAGGGACTGACTCTGCCCCTGCTAGGCTACCGTGGCCGGGGGGCCCATTTGAGCACAAGACCTGGATTTGAACCTTGGTTTGGCAACTATTTCTTAGTGCTTGGGGGCGGGGGGGGCAATCCCTGTTCTTGAGTCCCAGGGCTAGAGAAATGAAAGGGCTTCAGAATCAGACAGGCCCCCCCACCCCCCCACTCTTTATTCCAAGGTAACTGGGTGTGAATGTGGGCCGAAATATGGAGCCGCCCCCTGAGAGCAAGGCTGCTGCCGGGCTGGGGCTCGGACGGCAAATCCCGCGGGCCGCGTGAGCTGCTCTCGTCTCTGGGAGGTTGCCCGGCCCCCTCCACAGAGCCCACGTGCCCATCCCCAGCGGGGAGCCCTGGCTCCCTCACACAGGTCTGTAATAAGATTATCTGCTCTCTCCTTGAGCCTCGCACCAACATTGTCGGAGGCACAAGCCCGTTCTGGACGGCCACTGAGGGATCTGTCTGTGATCCTGTTGGGAGGAGAAGGAGCCATTGTGGGTGAACGGCGTCCAATTACACACAAATTATCCCGGAGAACACACTGAATGGCTAATGACGGACATCCAAAAGAGCCTCCATGGGGCACGAGGAGACGCCGGCCTCCCCGAGTGCCCAGAGCCTCAGCAGCCAGGGGCCTGAATTTACATTCCCTCCAAAAGCCAAAAGACCCGACAAACTTCCTGTCGCACACGTTTATTAGCCAGAAAAATAGTGAGGGCACTAACAGGAGATCCCTTCAATCCGAGAAGCCCCAAACCAGAAGTCTTTTAGGGGAAAACATTCAAAGAAATAAGCAAACAAAGGAGGGGAAAGGGAAGGAATGAGCACAGAGTAAGTGCCTACTGTATGTGAGGTGCTAAATTATTTACAAACATGATCTCCTTCAGTCTTCACAATAATCCTCCATTTTACATTCAGAAAGCACAAGTTCTGACTCAGTGAAAAGCTGTTATAGTCTAAAAGAGACCAGGGCAAAGATGCCATTAAAAGGAACCGAAACCCCAGGAGTATTTCACCAGAAACAAAAGGAAGAGCTTTTTTTCTGAACTCAGAGGGATAAAAAACTCACCGAATGAATTAAACAAAGACGCGACATTGGCAAAATTATCATGAGGTGGAAAGGAAGTGTCTGGGACAAAGAAATAGCAAAACAAGATGACGATGACGATGATGAAACCCAACGGTTTAAAATATTCATGGAAAATATGAAGAAAACAGCAGATTCGGTGAAAAGTCAACTTATTTCATTGGAGGACACGATGGGGAAACAGCAGGGAGGGAGAAAAATAAGGCAAGAAAGTACTCCACTAGAAAAGGAATTAGAATCCATACAGATAAAAATGATGGTTTGGGAGCACCCAGAAGAGGAGGAAACTTAAAATGATCAGATTTTTTATATTTTTAGAGGGGAAAATGACCTGAATTTTGTATTTCAAGGAATCTCATCCAAGTCACCTAGAAATGTTGACAAGGGCAGACTATAAACTATCACAATTCTACACCAGCAGAGCAAAAGGTAAAACCAGCTCCCAAATGGCCAGGAGCTCTCCATTCTTCATCCTTCATTCTGCCTGGGCCTCTGCCCCTCCCAAAGACCACGCCTGGGAAGAACTAAAACGACAGACTTGGAACTCCTGGACCAGGAAGGCCAGTGGTCAGTGGGGAGGGCATTCCAGAGATGAGGAAACAAGGCATGGGAAACAAGAGGCCGTCCACAAGCAACAGCGAGGGGTCTGGTGTCACTGGAGTCAGGAGCACATCTGGGGCGTGGAGGGAGAGGAAGGTCCAGAGAAGGAAGGAATAAGTGGGCATGAGCTTGCTCCCTGCACTAACCTTGGTTTTCTGCCGTGGAAAGGCAGGGACCCCCGAGTTTGCCTGGGTAGCCTAGGGATCTGACGAAGCGCCTGTTAAAGAAATGTCTGTGGCCTGAAGGGAATTTTGATCAGACAACAAGGATCTGTTCCGTGGAGCCCCACTGGGAACCGTGTTCAGCCCTGAATATACAGAAGCAGACCAGTCCCCGCTCCGGGATCTCATGTTTTAGTAGGAGCCACACACATGTAGAGGGAGACACAGACCAGATGGATGCAAGGCACTCTGGGAGGGGCAGCACTAGCTATTGTGGGCAGATGAAGGCGTCCAGTACGCGGGATCTCAGGAAAAGCCTCGGCGTTCTCGCTGCCCAGTTTCATCTTTGATTTAGCCAAGATCTTGGGTTGTGATTTTATCATTCAACGCATCAGCTCCCCCTTCCAGCGTTAAGCCATTCGTTATTTCTGTCTCCATTCACATCCACGGTCCCCGATTTCTGGGACACTTGGTTTGACAGCAAACCAGGAATCACTATTGCGGGTCCGGTCACTCAACAGGTTCCGAAGGCCCTAATGCCGCTGGACCCACATCTCTAGTTCTGAGAGACTTTGCCGGATGATTTGCTAAAATCTCCCCAACTCATCTCGACAACGTTCCTCTGATCTAGCAGGTTCCCGACCTTGTTAAAATAGAAAGGAAAGGCGCTCAGATTGGCGCGATCTTGCTCGAGCCACACTGGTGATCTTCATCCCCGGGAGCTCCAAATTTTCACTGAATAGCCATTTACTAAAGTGTTCTAGCAACTAGCCAGGAATGGAAATGAAGCTGATTGACCCAGTGCTTCCAGAATCTACTCTTCCCCATTTGGGAAACTGAGGTGGCTCCTGCCCTTTCCCAGGCTTTTTGAGACCTCTGTCTTCCAGGAGCTTTCAAAGATCTTTCTCCCTCCCCCACTTTCCCTCTCCTCTCCCTTCCCCTCTTCCATTCCTCTCTTTTCTCTCCCCCTCTTTTCCCTTCCTTCATTTCCTCCCTTTATTTTCTTTCCTTCCTTCCTTCCTTCCTTCCTTCCTTCCTTCCTTCCTTCCTTCCTTCCTTCCTTCCTTCCTTCCTTCCTTCCTTCCTTCCTTCCTTCTCCTTTCTTCTTCTTTCCCTTTTTCCTCCTTTTCCTCCTCCTCCTCCTTTTTCTCCTCCTCCTCCTCCTCTTCCTCCTCCTCCTCTTCCTCCTCCTTCTGTCCCTCTTTCTGTCTCTCCCTTCCTCCCTCCTTTTCTCAGCAACCTCAGACTTCAGTTTGTCCAGCACAGTGAGACTCGCCATTTCACTTTCCTTATTTCTTTTGGCTCCCAGCTTCCTGTTCCCACTTTTTGTTTTCCCAAAGCACATTGTGGTTTCTGGAGAAGACAGAAGACCAGTGAAGGCGGGACCGTGATTTACCTTTAAATGGGTTTTTCCCTTTTCAGACTGCTTTTACACACCTTATTTGAGCCTCCCAAACCACTGTATGAAGGAAGCACCAGAGGCCTTATTATACCCATTTTCCAGATGAGGAATCTGACTCCGAGAACAGTGTTAGATGTAGGATTGGAGTCCAGACCTCCCTGATTCCAATGCTAGCTCACCATGAGCTACTACACATGAGGGGCTCTGCCTTGTCTTAGGAGACAAATCACTAGCGAACACTACGGCCAATTTGGGGGGTAGGAGGGAGAACCCCCGTCTCCCATCACCCCCTTCCACAAAGGCTCAGCCTGCGCCGTCCCTCCATTTCATCCTCCATTAGCCAGAGGGGTCGGCCCTCGCGGGAAGGAGTTCTCCACTCAAGAGCGGGGCTTGGAGCGCCAGCCCTGGTACTCATTCGCCTGCCAGGACGGGCCAGCCCCGAGACTGAGGCGCGTGGGACCGCTCGTCTTCGCGGCACGAACACCCCCCGTGGTCCTGGAGCCGTCGGTGGCTCGGAAGAGCCGAAGAGATGATCATTCCGATCCCGATGTTGGGGACCTGCTCTGAGCTCAGGAGGCTGGCGGCCGCTAAGCCTGAAGGGGAACGGCTCCTTCTGGGGGACGCTGCGGCCGGCGGGGGCCGCCCGGTCCTACACCCGCTCTGGGCCCCAGAGGAGGCTGGCAGGAGCTGACCCCCTAGGCCCGTGCTGGGGAGATGAGACAGAGCCGCCGGGGTATCACATGAGTGGCAGGGGTCATTTCCGCTGGGAGAGGGCGTCGCAGTGGAATCCAGAAAATCCGAGGGCCTGCCTGGTGGGTGGGCAGCGAGGGGCCGGCCTTCCCGCCCGCTTCTCATGTCCCTGCCCTCAGGCGGGCCTCTGGAGGGCTCAGGGTTCTGGGCGCTGCTCCCTGCCCGGTGCTGCCAGCCCAGCTCCGCCCCCGCTCCCACCCCAGGGCCCTTCTCAGCACCAGAAGCAGACTCCCTCGGAGCTGGGCCCAGCCTTCCACATCTGTGGCTCTGGGCTGTTCCTAATGAGGCCGGTCTCCCCGAGGAGGCCCTGTGCACGCGCACACACACACACACACACACACACACACACACACACACACACTCCCTCCCTCTGCCTTCACTACCACAGTCGTCCGGAGTCCACAGGGAGCTCGCTGAGTCCCCGCCGGCGGGCAAAGGGAGCAGGCGGCTGCTGGCATTGTTCCCCACAAGCCCCGGGGACTCCTGGGTGGATCCCAGACCCTTCGTCTCCCGTGGGGCTTCCCCAGCCTAACTCTCGGGGAATTCTGCCCTTGCCCGGTCCAGCCATAGCCCTCAGATCCTGCAAGATGGCAACCAGGGCCAGACTGAGGCCCCATGGCCTGGGTGTGAGGGACAGGTGACCGGTCCCCCTCAGGGCTTCAGCCACGAAGAACGAGAGTCAGCGGCCGGCACAAGGGCCCGGACTTGGCTGAGCATCAGGGGCCCACGGGGAATCACCAAGGCAGGGACTCACTGCCCGGAGGGGCCCAGTGACCGGCCCGGAAGACCAGGAGGGACCTGGCGTGACGCCCTGCCACTTTCTCTGATGGCTCCCGGGCTCTAAAGCCCATCACAAACCAGCAGCGAGCCTCCAGCCCATGGGCCAGCAGCGAGTCCCCAGCCATCGGCCGACAGATCTCAGAATCTTTACTAATGTTCCCGAGCGGACGCGTTACCTCAATGAGGCGACGAGCGGGCCGGCCGAGCGGCTCGGAAGCCTGTGTTTAGCCAATTTTGCGTGACACCCAAATGCCCGAGCACACGGGCGATCTTCCCCGGCCCGCGCACACGCCTGTCCGTCAGCACTGAAAGGTGGCAATTTGGCAGAAGGGATGAGCGGCGGGAGCCGGAGCGCTCCGGCCGAGCTTTGGGGGATCTCGACGGCCGAGGAGCCGGCGGCCGGCCACGAACGGCGGGGCGCCCGCGGGGGTCCCGGCTGGCAAAGACCTGCCCTCACGTTGGCCCCCGGGGACCTCGCTCAGAGCTCAGCCCTCCCCTTGGCCAAGCTCCTCAGCTCTGGGTGAGTGAGGAGATGCCTTCGAAGGACTTGGACCGGGAAGGGGGCACTCCTGATAGGACTCTTGGGGAGGGGTGGAGCTTTTCTCCCTCAATTGCCCCATTTCTACCCAGACTCCTCACACCACAACCATGTACCTAATTATGAGGAAGGAGGGGGTGGGGGAGGAGGGCAGACGAGGGAGAGCAGCCTGTCCCAGCCAGCCTCTACCACGGGCTCCTTATCCCAGGAGCCTGGGGGATAAGGGGCATAAGAAGGCTCCTGGGCTGGGAGGCCTGAGGCTGTTTGTTCTGTCTTCCAGAGGTTCAGGGAGGGAGAGATCAGCTGAGACGATGTGGTGAATGTGGTGGTGGGGGCCTGGGTGTGGGTCACCTGCAACATTTCAGTAAAGATTCAAAGGTGCATTTTTAGGGGTGACTGAAGCTGTGCCTTAAAACCCAGGAGAGAACTTCTGGTCCAGGCTGCTGGGGACCCTGTGGTCAGGAAGCGTGTTCTCCGGATGGGTCGGCCGAGCGGGACGCCCGCGTGGGACCGTGGCCGAGCAGGAACAGTGGGCATCCATTTGCACTGTCTGTGGGCCCTGGCAGGGCTGGCGTGACTCAGCACTGACCCTTGCTGTGGCTGGGAAGGCGGGCGGGCGGGCAGCAGCTGTTGCAGACTCCCTCCCCCTCCATCAGGAGGCCACGGGCGCCACAACGTGCCAACAAATAGTAGTCAGGGCCCGACTGGCCAGAGGCTGCACCTCCCTCTGGGGGACGGCCTGGGTCCTCCTGGGGGTGCTCTGGGGGTTGCTCCCCATATTCTCTGGGTGTGGAGGGGACTAGGATGGAATGAGGCCGGACCAGCATCAAGGAGGTGGCCCTCCCCACCCCCCCTCCATCGCCTTGGCACCAGCTCAGGTTTCCTGACCCGGTTATGTGACCGGGACCAATGTGGGAAGAATGCGGGGATTATACTGAGGAAGGATCCCCCCAGGGGGGCGGGGAGGGACGGGTCTCCCTTCAACCAAAAGAGCGCACTCAGTGTGGAGAGGCTGGGTGGCCAGGGCCCAGAGCTCAGCAAGGCTGCTGCCCCCAAGGGGCCCCTGTGGCACTCAGCGGCCAGCCCAGAGGCCCACAGGCTCAGCCTCCTCCCCCAAGGGGCCCCTGTGGCACTCAGCGGCCAGCCCAAAGGCCCACAGGCTCAGCCTCCTCCACCAAGGGGCCCCTGTGGCACTCAGCGGCCAGCCCAGAGGCCCACAGGCCCGGCCTTGCCCCCAAAGGGGCCCCCATGGCACCCAGTGGACAGCACAGAGGCCCAAAGGTCCAAAGGCCCAGCCTGCCCCTAGAGGAACCCCACATGGTGCTCAGTGGCCAGCCCAGAGGCCCAAAGGTCCAGCCTGCCCACAGGCCCGGCCTCGCCCCCAAAGGGGCCCTGAATCACTTCTGAGTCATGTGACTCTAAGCCAACCTCTGCCCCCTGAATTCAGTGCCCTCCTCAGTAAAGTGGGATGACTGGACTGACCCCCCCGGTCTGTTTCTGTGCTCCACACACACAGGGCTGAGAGGACAGAGAGCCCCTTCTCCATCCTGCAGGGCTGAGGCAGCATTTATGAGGCGTTTACTGTGTGCGGTCGCACAGCCTGCTAGGCCCAGAGCAAGAAGTTTGCCCAGGTTTTCAGTGGCCACCCCTTGGCAGGGCCGGGATCCGGAATGGGATGGAGGGGCCATGAGGGGCCCCCAAAGGAGAAAGGGGGCTCTGTTGGCTCGGGTACCCGTCCCTCTGTCCCCCACTGGCATCGGCTGGGTGGTTCCTGCCCCAGCTTTGGAGGATGCCTCTGGGCCCGGCCCTCTGGGAAGCGGAGAGCCCCCTCCCCCCACAACACAGAATGCTTTCCCTCCTCCTGAGCCCTCACTTTGGAGTGTTGGTGGCCCTGAGGACAAAGAACAGGTCTTCAGCGGCCCCCACCTGAGGGCCCTTGGAAGGCCATTACCGAGGCCCTCCTTAGCCACCCTCTGGCAAAATCATGTTATCCCGGGCCTCCAGCTGGGTGAAGGCGACTGTCTGGCCCAAGCTGCACTGGGAGCCTCATTTCTGGGTCTGGCCCAAGATCCATCGGGGTAGCTCGTTACTGGGGCGCCTCGTTTCTGGCGTCCGGTCTGAGCTCCATCGGGGCTCTTCATTTCCAGGTACAGCTCAGGTCGAGGTCGGTCTCGGCACCTCGGAGCTCTCCCCCAGCTTGGGAATTTGGGGACGGCCAGAAACGAGGCGGCGAGCAGGGACGGCCAGACTTTCTGAGATTCTATTTTTAACGGCCTCCGTTTTTCCAGCTACACGCAGAGATCGTTTTCAACAGTCGCCCTCGCAAATCTTGGGTTCCAAATATTTCTCTCCCCCCGCCCCGACAGTGAGTCATCCAGGACAGGTTAAACATGGGCAGCTCAGACCATATTCCCATATTCGGCACGCGGCCCGAGAAAAATCGGATCAAAGGGGAAAGAGAGAAAACACAAGACGAGAAAACCCAAGCAACAAAACACCAACACGAAGAGCGGGAATGCTGTGCTGTGGGACACCCTCAGTCCCTACAGCGTGCTCTCCAGGGGCATGTGGCTCTCTCTGGGGGCACATGGCTCTCTCCGGGGGCACATGACTGTCTCTAGGGGCACGTGGCTGTCTCCAGGGGCACACAGCTCTCTCTGGGGGCACGTGGCTCTCTCTGGGGGCATGTGGCTCTCTCCAGGGGCACACAGCTCTCTCTGGGGGCACACAGCTCTCTAAGGGCATGTGGCCCTCCCCAGAGGTGTGTGGCTATCTCCAGCACAGGACTACCAGAATGGTTCTGAACCAGCTCCTTGGTGAGAAGAGCCAGGGCCATCAGAGAGCACCATCACCTAATCTTGCTGTTGCCATGTGCCATGATCCCCTGGCTCTGCCCCTTCCCTCAGCATCGGTTCCTGTCAGTCTCCCCAGGCCTCTCCAAAATCATTCTCCTGATTGTTTCTTGTAGAACCATGATATTCCATAGCATCCATATTCCATAACTTACTCAGCCATTCCCCAGCTGATGGGCAGTCCCTCAGTTTCCAGTTTCTGGCCACTACAAAAAGGGCTGCCATAAACATTTTGCACACATGGGTCCCTTTCCCCACTTTAGGATCTCTTTGGGACACGGCGCAGTGGGACGGCTGGCTCAGAGGGTCTGCACACGCCTTGGGTACAGTGTAGGAATAGATTGTCAAGCAGAACTGACCCCAGGACGCCCCACCCTCCAACCTCCCACCGTCCCTCCTCTCCCCCTTCCCCAAATCTCTCCGGCAGACTCGGCACCGTTCCCTCGGGCCTCTTGGGAACACGGGCCAAAGCGGAGAAAAGCGTGTTCCGCCCCTGCCCGGCAGAAGAGGCGACGGGGAGCAGGACTGAAAGTGCTTGTTGGAAAGGAGGGTGCCAAGGGCTGCAAAGCCACTGCTTGGGGGTCCCGGGACTAGAAGGAAGGAGAGCCCCGGCCCGCTGTCCCAGATGAGGCACTGGGCGTCCCTGACAGGTGGGCGTGATGCGAACGGCCCCATTCTGTGTCGCCCCGGCGGCCGGTCCGGGTCTCTCGTCTCACTCACACCAGGCTGACCGGCAGACAGATGCCCAGGCCAGCCACCACCCATGCCAGCCATCGCCATCCCCCCTCCCCCAGAAGCAGTGGCTGTGGCTACAACAGCCCTTGGGGGGGTGTCTTGAGGTGCCCTAGGGGTACGTCTGCCCCCTCACCAGGAGATGCAGGACAGGAGGAGAAACCTGTGCCGGAGCTCCCTCGGAGCTGTGTTCCCATGCCGCCTGGGAGCTCCCGGGTGGCAGGGCCGACGGCCGGGGCGGCTGCCTCAGGGCGCCAGTGGGGAGGGCCCGGGGAGGCTCCAGCCAAGAATTCCTTTGGTTTCTGAGGCATTCTGCGGGCAGGGCGTTAAACCAGAGGCAGACCACAGTGGGCCCGAGGCCGAGTCGCCGGCCAGTGCTGCTGGCCACCGGGGGGAGGGGCGGCCCCGAGCCTCAGAGACCTGGCCCAGCCTGGGGAGACCACCCGGCTCTCTCCCCTCTGCACTCTAGGGGGCACCTTATACCAGCAAACTTCCTTTTTCTCTCTCCCAGCAGTGACTGAGAAAGGCCCTCTTTTGGGTGGGAGTCCAGCCTCCCCGGCCTCAGGCTCTTGAGTGGCTCCTCGAGATTTACCCGCGAGCCTCGTGAAAGGGGAACCCTCTGTCCCATGGACACTCTGGCCGGGCTGGGGAGGTGGGCGGGAGGGAGGGAGGGAGGCAGACGGGGAGAAGGGCTATCCTCAGGCCCGGGGAGACAAGGCTTCCTTGGAACTGCTCTGGGTGTGTGTGTGTGTGTGTGTATGTGTGCGTATGTGTGTGTGTACACATGTGTGCGCTCACTCGCACGTGCCCCAAGCCGTCCCCCTTCAGCTCCATAGCTCGGCTCCGAAGCAGACCCGCGCCAAGCACTGGGAGGCCCAGACAGGTGACAAGCCTCTATCTGGCCCAGCCTCCGAGGGCCCCCTCTCAGCCTCTCCCCTGCATCCAGGCCCCAGTGAAGCCTTAGGGTAAGGGCCGGCCCCGCGTCCACACAGCCTGCCTCCCGGTGGACATGGGGGGGTCGTGGGGGCCACGAGCGCCGGGCAGAGGGGGAGGAGAAGAGGAAAAGGAGCAGGAAGGGCTGCGGTCCTCGGCGGGACTTCTGCCAGCACCAGCTCCCAGCAGCGCCCCAGTGGGAGGGGGGGCTGCAGACAGACAGCCCATTGTCTGAGGGGCCGTTTATTATCTCTGCTTTTAATGCAAAACTGCAGGGGCCGGGATCCCAGGCAGGGGGATTTCCCAGGTCCCAGTGGCCCCTGGGGGGTGGGGGGAGGTCAAGGGTGTGATGATGTCAACGTGGTGAGCAGCAGAGGGAGAGGCAGGAGGGGCAGGGGTAGAGGGAGGGGCAGGGGCAGAGGGAAGGGCAGGGGCAGGGGCAGGGAGAAAGGGCACAGGCAGAGGGGGCAGGGGCAGAAACAGAAAGCAGGGGCAGAAGCCAAGAACACTCTTGGGAAGCTGCTTTCTGACCCAGCCCCAGGCCGGCAGATCTTTGGGTTCTCTTCCCACCCCCCAGTCCCCGCCAGCAGGGGCCGCGTGGGGCGGGAAGGCAGCTTAGGGGAGGGGCAGCTCTCCAGCAGATGCTGCAGGCTGGCCTGCTTCAGGGTGGCCAGGAAGCTTTTTCAGAGAGATCCCTCCAAACCCTTTCCAGACCATGAGGAGGCCCCACCGGGCGCCCGCTCAGCCGGACAAAGCCCAGTCCGTTCTCAAGAACAAGCCAAGGGGCTGGGCTGGCTGCTTTTCCAGCTTGGTTCTCTTCAGGCTGGCAGGCCCAGGTAGCCCAGGCCTGAGCCCGCCAGCGCCAGTGCTGGAGTCCCAGGTAGTCCGGGCCTGAGCCACCAGCACCAGTGCTGGAGTCCCAGGTAGCCCAGGCCTAAGCCACCAGCGCCAGTGCTGGAGTCCCAGGTAGTCCGGGCCTGAGCCACCAGCGCCAGTGCTGGAGTCCCAGGTTGCCCAGGCCTGAGCCACCAGTGCCAGTGTCGGAGCCCCAGGTAGTCCGGGCCTGAGCCACCAGTGCCAGAGGCCATAGGGTTCTGAGCTCCCCCTGCAGAACGATCCTTTTCTTCAGCTTTCCAGGGCAGGAGCCAGCCCGAGGACTGGAAGGGAGGCGAGAAGTCAGACGCGGCCGGTCACGATGGGCAGGGCTGTGGGGCCACAGAGGAGCCGCAGGCCTCAGAGAGGCCCGGGGAGAAGTGGGGGAGGTGACTCTCGGCAGCTCAGCTCGCCACCCCCTCGCCCTCCCCCTCGTCTGGCTTTGAAAGTCCCAGAGATATTCCCAAGTGACTTAAGGTTCGAATCCCGGCCACCAGGGAGCTGTAGCCAAGCTCCTCAGCTCCGGCTCGGGATCGCTCTTATAACCGGTTCAGGATTCAGCCGGAGGAGTCCCACCTCCATTGGCCCACAGCCGGTGAGCCGAGGGAGCCACTGGTCACCCCAGCCCGTCTGTGGAAGCCCCCAGAGTTCCACCCACATTTAGCACTTGGCAGCAGATCCCGGACCGAGCACTGAGGGTCAGGGGATGCAGGGGCCGAAGAGGAGACACGAGTCCCGGCCTCTGGGAGCTCACAAACGGGGGGAGACAAGTCTCCTACCCATAGGGCAGCCCAGCACAAACACGAGGAAGCTCTAAGTGTCAGAGGAGCGCGAGGCCCACTGCGGGGGGGAGATGCTGAGGCTCTGGGCTGGAAGGCAGACTGGGCACCGTGCCCTGAAGGACAGCTACGGCGGGGAGCGGCCGATGAGGGCGGGCGGGGTAGGGGGGCCCGGGGGAAGACCTCACGCAGAAAGATATCAGCTCTGGCAAAGACACCTTTGAGGGCCCCTCCCTTCGGGAATCGGAGGCACTCTGGGGGCTTGCTCAAGGGGGGAAGGGAGGCGGAGTGTACTCGTGGGCCCAGCCCCTGGCGAAGAAGAGCCCGCATCCCAGGCCCCGCCCCTCGGCACGAGCCCTCTCGGTTCCATCTCTATGTCCGAAGCCCGCTGTGGAGACACCTTTCACCCGTGTAACCCTCGGCTGGGTCACCGCTGCCCACGGGAGCCCCTGGGGCGCCTCCGGACACACAAAGGCATCGCCCACAAGCCGGGCCAGGCTCTGGCCATCCTAAGACAAAAGTGAAGCAGCCGCACCCACGGGAAGCCTCCGCTCTCTCGAGGAGGGCAGGGAAGTACAACCAAGATTGGGGAGGAGGAGCAAGCTCCCGAGCTCCAGCCCGCTGCCCTACTCCTGGCCCATTCCGGGTCTCCTGGAGCAGGGAGAGCCACAGCTGGTCCCGAAGGAAGCGAGATCTCTGAACCCGGGAGCAGAAGGGACGAGGGTGTGGGGGAGAATGCCAGGAAATCTGCACTAATGTTAAGGCCTGGACTTGGGTTCAAACAATCAATGGCCCAATCACAGATGGCATGTGGGGGGGGCTCCCTTAGAAAGATCCAAGAGGAAAAGATCTGAGAGGGTTGAGGAGGGGCAGGGGAATGCCAGAAACAGCAAGACGGGATCTAGTGGAGAACGGGCCCTCAGCTCCACGGAGGGGCCCAGGGGCCCGGATGAGGTGGACGAAAGTAGACACATTCAAGCCAAAGAACGTCACCGCGGTACTACTGTGGAGGGAATTTTGAGGAAGGAAGCCCCTGGAGCATCCCTAAGGCCTCTGACCACAAGGGCTAACTCGAGGCACGAACAGCGAGCAGTCCTCTATGGTGGTGACAAAGGGGGGAGGGGCTTTCAGTCAGGAGAGCACCGGCGCCAGAATAGCCACAGTCTGAGGCCACGGTTAAACTACCTTTAGAGTTATTTAAGATGGGGCCTCGAATGCCAAGCTAAGGAGGCTGGTCCTTCTGAGCCCCGTGAGGCTGCAGGAGCAACGAGAGGCCTTTGGCTAGGTGAGGATCAGTGCCAGAAGTGACTCAGGGGAAATTCTGCCTGAGTGCAAGGGCAGGCCAGCTAGCTGGGGCAGGTCACAGGTCCCGAGCCCCCGCCCCCGGCTCCACCGCAGGGCCATTATCACCCAGGAGAGAGGGCTAGCTCTAGACTCGGAAGGTCTGCTGATGACTGTGAGGGTGACGCCGATGACTGTGAGGGTGACACGAGCGGCCGTGAGCCCACGTGCGCAGGCCGCCCCCCGCCCCTTGGGAAATCAGGACTGACTCCCGCGGGCTTGGCCTGGGATGTTCTGAAGCACAACTAACAATTGACTTCCTTTGCTCCAGCAAATCCGAGCCTGTTGAGACATTCTTGTATCCCATTCAACTATTTCCAAGGAAGGCGCCTCCTCCTCCCAGCCTCCCTTTCTGGTGCCTCCTGTCAGGCCGTCTCCTGCGATTGCCCAGCGCTCTAGAGAGATCTGGACCACGGGCAGACTCTGGCTAACTCTCCCCTCCCAGATCCCCATATAGGGAAAGCCCCACCCCCCACCACCTCACAGACCCCCCTTTCCTTCATCCCGAACCTTCTGAACCAGGAAGCACAAGCTCTGCCTGGGTCTCTGCCAGGGCTCTGCCGGGTCTCTGCTGGGGTCTCTGCTGGAGCTCTGCCGGGGTCTCTGCCAGGGCTCTGCCGGGTCTCTGCCGGAGCTCTGCCGGGTCTCTGCCAGGGTCTCTGCCGGGGACTCTGCCGGAGCTCTGCCGGGGTCTCTGCCAGGGCTCTGCCGGGGTCTCTGCCAGGGTCTCTGCCGGGGTCTCTGCCGGGGACTCTGCCGGAGCTCTGCCGGGGTCTCTGCCGGGGTCTCTGCCAGGGCTCTGCCGGGGTCTCTGCTGGGGTCTCTGCCGGGGTCTCTGCCGGGGACTCTGCCGGAGCTCTGCCGGGGTCTCTGCCAGGGCTCTGCCGGGGTCTCTGCTGGGGTCTCTGCCGGGGACTCTGCCGGAGCTCTGCCAGGGTCTCTGCCAGGGCTCTGCCGGGGTCTCTGCTGGGGTCTCTGCCGGAGTCTCTGCCGGGATCTCTGCCAGTTTGTTGACTAGGAGCTCTCTCCCTTCTTGGTAACTTTCTCAATTGACCCCCACTGACCTCTGTGGAATGTCCCTCATTAGAATGCAAACTCCAGGACGGCAAAGACTGTTTATACTTTTCTGTCTCCTGGTGGGATTGATTTCTAACCCTAGCAGGGTCACAAAGGAAGGAATCACTTAAGTTCTTCCTGAGGAGTCCCCCCCCCCCAGGCTCCAACCTTCCATAGCCTCCCCCAACTCCTTATTTTCAGCATCTTCCCTCTGCTAACTTATTTTTGTCGCTCAGTTCCGACATTTCTCAGTCACGTCCAACTCCTCCTGACCTCATCCGGGGTTTTCTTGGCAAAGATCCTCCAGGGGCTGGCCTTCTCCAGCTCATTTTACAGATGAAGAAACTGAGGCAAGAAGGGTAAAATGACTTGCCCAGGATCACACAGCTAGTCCGTGTCTGAGGCCAGATTTGAACTCAGAAAGATGAACCTGGCGCTCTGTGAGTTCTGGTGCCTATTCCACTATTAATTATGTCTTATTTATCCCATATCTAGTTTGGTTTGTATGTTTGTTTGCATTAATGTAAGCTCCTTGAGGGCCAGGGCCTGTCTCCTGTCTCTTTTTGTACCTCTAGCACTTAGCACAGTAGGCCCTTAGTAAGCGTGTATTGATTGACAAAGCTCGGATTCATCCCCCCCACAGTCAGGACCTCGGGTAGCCTCCCTTTCACTACTGTTTCCTTCTCCTCAAGATACAATGTATCCCATACTGCAACATATTTAACATATATAGGACTGCTTGCCATCTTGGGGGGGGGGAGGAGGGAGGGAGGGGAAAAAACGAAACATAAGTGATTGCAAGGGATAATGTTGTGTAAAAATTATCCTGGCATGGATTCTGTCAATACAAAGTTATTATTAAATAAAATTAAATTAAAAAAAAAAAGATACAATGTATCCCCACAACCTTCAATGTATTCCCTGTAATCTTCAATGTATCCTCTGCAACCTTCCATGGATCCTCTGCAACCTTCAATGTATCACTGCAACCCTGACTCCAAGGAGACACAAAGTTTCTCTTCCTCCCCCAGGAAGCCTCTAAGTCCCCTTTCAAGAACAGGAGCGGGGTTGATGAAAATCCCAAGCAGGGGAGAATCCTAACCCCCAAACAGGCCTCTCCTGGCCCCCAGAATCTGGCCCTGCCTCAGGGTACCGGGGAGACCTCCCAGGGCTCCGCCCGGGCACAGTCTCCAAGTCCATTTCTCTCTCCAGCTAAGAAATCCAACCCCCCGAGTCCCGATGAAGCCCCCGCTACGTTCCAGACACTGGGGATACGAAGGCCCAACAGGTTTCCCGTCCCCCACCAGGAGCTCTCACTCCAGCCCTTACCTCCCTTCCCAAAGGCCTTTCTCGCAGCCCAGATCTTGGGGGGCTCCGGGAAGCCGGAGGGTTCCCCGGCCTGGCTAATGGATCAACGACAAGCCAATCAGATTGTTTACCACATTTTCCATGGGAAACAAGCAGAACACTTGCTGTTCTCCAGCCCGTCTCTTGAAACAATCATAAGTAAAGACTCCGACAGCCGAGGTTATCCGCCAGGTCCAAAGCTGCCAGTTTGAGGCGTGGGCCCGGGCTGCCGGGGCACGGGAGCCCACAAACTTCCCGTGGCTGCTCCCTTTTCCGATGCACTTACCCAGCACCAGGGCTGTGGTGGCTTCTCGTGTCCCGCCCGGCCAGCCCCCGGAGCTCCCCGAAGTCCAGAGCCCGCCTTTTAGCTACACTCAGTCAGGCCCTCTGCGCACGAAGTAGGTGCTTAATACATGCTGAATGAATCAAAAGTAGACCAACCACTCCCCTTTCCTGCTCCCCAATACGCGCCTCCTTCGAGGCGTTCTCCCACAGGAAGCCTCCCTCCTGCTGCCAGCTCCAGGGGGGCAGCGCCCGGCCCGGCCTGGCCGCGTGTCTGACCATGTGCAGATTCGTGTCAGGACGCCAGGCTGCGAGGTCGAGTCATGGGTCACCCACACCGTCCTAAGTGTTTCACACGGAGCCCTGTCTCCCACCCGCGAAGCCCCAGAGGGCAGAGAGCCCGTCTCCCGGGCTGGGAGCTCTGTGTCTGCCCCTAGCTCTGCTGCAGGAAACACTTGGGGATTTGGGGAGCAGCTCAGTTCTAAGTCAGAGAACGCTGGGCGTGCCGGCTCAAGCCGGCCAGCAAGCCGGTGGTTAAATGTTCAGGGGAAACATTTATCCTTCAAATCAGCAAATGCTACAAATCAGAAGTCGCCTTGTTCTGCTGGTCACCGTGACTTAAGTGCTGGAGAAAATATTCCTAAGAAAGATTAAACTTAAACTACAGGGAGCAGCACAGCCCCCCCCCCCCCAGCCCCCGCTCCGAGATCCCGGGACCCCTGGGCTCAAGGCCCAGCACACGCTGATGTGGGGGATGAGGGAGCCGCACAGTCTCCCTCCCCCCCCCCCCGCTCCGAGATCCCGGGACCCCTGGGTTCATGGCCCAGCACACGCTGACGTGGGGGATGAGGGAGCCGCACAGTCCCCTCCCTGCTCCGAGATCCCGGGACCCCTGGGCTCAAGGCCCAGCATACGCTGACGTGGGGGATGAGGGAGCCGCACAGTCTCCCTCCCCCCCCCCCCCGCTCCAAGATCCCGGGACCCCTGGGTTCATGGCCCAGCACACGCTGACGTGGGGGATGAGGGAGCCGCACAGCCCCCTCCCTGCTCCGAGATCCCGGGACCCCTGGGCTCAAGGCCCAGCACACGCTGACGTGGGGGATGAGGGAGCCGCACAGCCCCCTCCCTGCTCCGAGATCCCGGGACCCCTGGGCTCAAGGCCCAGCACACGCTGACGTGGGGGATGAGGGAGCCGCACAGCCCCCTCCCTGCTCCGAGATCCCGGGACCCCTGGGCTCAAGGCCCAGCATACGCTGACGTGGGGGATGAGGGAGCCGCACAGTCTCCCTCCCCCCCCCCGCTCCAAGATCCCGGGACCCCTGGGTTCATGGCCCAGCACACGCTGACGTGGGGGATGAGGGAGCCGCACAGCCCCCTCCCTGCTCCGAGATCCCGGGACCCCTGGGTTCAAGGCCCAGCATACGCTGACGTGGGGGATGAGGGAGCCGCACAGTCTCCCTCCCCCCCCCCAGGCTCCAACCTTCCATAGCCTCCCCCAACTCCTTATTTTCAGCATCTTCCCTCTGCTAACTTATTTTTGTCGCTCAGTTCTGACATTTCTCAGTCACGTCCAACTCCTCCTGACCTCATCCGGGGTTTTCTTGGCAAAGATCCTCCAGGGGCTGGCCTTCTCCAGCTCATTTTACAGATGAAGAAACTGAGGCAAGAAGGATAAAATGACTTGCCCAGGATCACACAGCTAGTCCGTGTCTGAGGCCAGATTTGAACTCAGAAAGATGAACCTGGCGCTCTGTGAGTTTTGGTGCCCATTCCACTATTAATTATGTCTTATTTATCCCGTATCTAGTTTGGTTTGTATGTTTGTTTGCATTAATGTAAGCTCCTTGAGGGCCAGGGTCTGTCTCCTGTCTCTTTTTGTACCTCTAGCACTTAGCACAGTAGGCCCTTAGTAAGCGTGTATTGATTGACAAAGCTCGATTCATCCCCGCCACAGTCAGGACCTCGGGTAGCCTCCCTTTCACTACTGTTTCCTTCTCCTCAAGATACAATGTATCCCATACTGCAACATATTTAACATATATAGGACTGCTTGCCATCTTGGGGGGGGGGGAGGAGGGAGGGAGGGGAAAAAACGAAACATAAGTGATTGCAAGGGATAATGTTGTGTAAAAATTATCCTGGCATGGATTCTGTCAATACAAAGTTATTATTAAATAAAATTAAATTTAAAAAAAAAGATACAATGTATCCCCACAACCTTCAATGTATTCCCTGTAATCTTCAATGTATCCTCTGCAACCTTCCATGGATCCTCTGCAACCTTCAATGTATCACTGCAACCCTGACTCCAAGGAGACACAAAGTTTCTCTTCTTCCCCCAGGAAGCCTCTAAGTCTCCTTTCAAGAACAGGAGCGGGGTTGATGAAAATCCCAAGCAGGGGAGAATCCTAACCCCCAAACAGGCCTCTCCTGGCCCCCAGAATCTGGCCCTGCCTCAGGGTACCGGGGAGACCTCCCAGGGCTCCGCCCGGGCACAGTCTCCAAGTCCATTTCTCTCTCCAGCTAAGAAATCCAACCCCCCGAGTCCCGATGAAGCCCCCGCTACGTTCCAGACACTGGGGATACGAAGGCCCAACAGGTTCCCCGTCCCCCACCAGGAGCTCTCACTCCAGCCCTTACCTCCCTTCCCAAAGGCCTTTCTCGCAGCCCAGATCTTGGGGGGCTCCGGGAAGCCGGAAGGTTCCCCGGCCTGGCTAACGGATCAACGACAAGCCAATCAGATTGTTTACCACATTTTCCATGGGAAACAAGCAGAAAACTTGCTGTTCTCCAGCCCGTCTCTTGAAACAATCATAAGTAAAGACTCCGACAGCCGAGGTTATCCGCCAGGTCCGAAGCTGCCAGTTTGAGGCGCGGGCCCGGGCTGCCGGGGCACGGGAGCCCACAAACTTCCCGTGGCTGCTCCCTTTTCCGATGCACTTACCCAGCACCAGGGTTGTGGTGGCTTCTCGTGTCCCGCCCGGCCAGCCCCCGGAGCTCCCCGAAGTCCAGAGCCCGCCTTTTAGCTACACTCAGTCAGGCCCTTGCGCACGAAGTAGGTGCTTAATACATGCTGAATGAATCAAAAGTAGACCAACCACTCCCCTTTCCTGCTCCCCAATACGCGCCTCCTTCGAGGCGTTCTCCCACAGGAAGCCTCCCTCCTGCTGCCAGCTCCAGGGGGCAGCGCCCGGCCCGGCCTGGCGCGTGTCTGACCATGTGCAGATTCGTGTCAGGACGCCAGGCTGCGAGGTCGAGTCATGGGTCACCCACACCGTCCTAAGTGTTTCACACGGAGCCCTGTCTCCCACCCGCGAAGCCCCAGAGGGCAGAGAGCCCGTCTCCCGGGCTGGGAGCTCTGTGTCTGCCCCTAGCTCTGCTGCAGGAAACACTTGGGGATTTGGGGAGCAGCTCAGTTCTAAGTCAGAGAACGCTGGGCGTGCCGGCTCAAGCCGGCCAGCAAGCCGGTGGTTAAATGTTCAGGGGAAACATTTATCCTTCAAATCAGCAAATGCTACAAATCAGAAGTCGCCTTGTTCTGCTGGTCACCGTGACTTAAGTGCTGGAGAAAATATTCCTAAGAAAGATTAAACTTAAACTACAGGGAGCAGCACAGCCCCCCCCCCCAGCCCCCGCTCCGAGATCCCGGGACCCCTGGGTTCATGGCCCAGCACCCGCTGACGTGGGGGATGAGGGAGCCGCACAGTCTCCCCCCCGCCCCCGCTCCGAGATCCCGGGACCCCTGGGCTCAAGGCCCAGCACACGCTGACATGGGGGATGAGGGAGCCGCACAGCCCCCTCCCTGCTCCGAGATCCCGGGACCCCTGGGTTCATGGCCCAGCACATGCTGACGTGGGGGATGAGGGAGCCGCACAGCCCCCTCCCTGCTTCAAGATCCCGGGACCCCTGGGCTCAAGGCCCAGCACACGCTGATGTGGGGGATGAGGGAGCAGGATGCACATGCACAGGCCTGAGTCCCCAGGCCTTGGGAAGCACTTCAGGGAGCAGCATCCTCCCTGCCTCATCCCCAGCACTTCTTTCTTTTTGTAAATAGAGGCTTGTGGGAGCTGGGGCCTAGAGCACCAGGCCTGGAGTCAGGCAGACTTCAGATACTCATCAGCTGTGTGACCCTGGGCAAGGCACTGGACTCTGCCTCAGTTTCCTCATCTGTAAGATGAACTGGAGAAGGAACTATTCGAGGATCTTTGCCAAGAAAAGCCCACATGAGTCATCAAGAGTCGGACCTGACGGAGTGCGAGGCACTGTGCTGGGGGGGGGGGCACAAACACAGCAAGAACCAGCCTCTGTGCTCAAGAAGCTCACTCGGGGGCACATGCAAACAGCGGGTCCCACAAGCTTGGGGTGGGATAAAGTGGGCCCAGATCGGGTCTGATGGGCAGACAGAGCCGAAGAACGGGCCCTTCCTCCTGCAGGACTGCGCCTGCACGGGACCCCTTTGCTTGGAGAGCTCACTGCCTCTCGGCTGCTCTGGGCACAACTGACTCTTGCGCAGCTTTTGGCCCACTCAGACCCCCCGCTTTTCTCCTCAGCCCCATCTAGCCCTACATCTCTCCACCTTATTCTTTTGAAAATCGGGGTCTGAGGCTCCGGTGGGACTCAGCTCGTCTCATCCTTCTTGAGAGTCACCAAATTCGCGCCAGTTCAACGTCTGTCGAACTGCAGATGCTCCCGGGGGCTCCCTGGGGTCCTGGCCCACCCGCTACTTGTGGCTCCTCCTCCTCACCTCTAACAAGTGTCTTTACTTGGGATTTTAACACAGGGAGTCCCCAAAGGCTCAGTTTTGAGCCTTAATGTGTGCAAATATTATTTCCCTCTAGAACACCAGCTCCCAGGGGCCTGCGGCTGTCTCTCGGCATCCTTGGCACGCGGCAAGCCCCTGGATCATCGGAGGTGCTTAATAAATGCTCGGGGTGAGCTGGTTCTTCCTCCTTCCCTCGCCCAGCTCCTAAGAGCGGCCCCCGGCCCCGGCCTCCTTCCCATCCCGAGCCTGCCCGGGTCCTGCCTCTGACGTTCCGGGGCTGTGTCCCGGGACCCTGAATGTTTCTGGAAATTAGATCCTGGAGCCGGGCACCAGCTTTACCGTGGCAAGAAAAAGCGGCTTTGGCAAAAACTCCATTTCCTGCCTTCCCGATGCAGCAAGTACCTTCTCCTAGCCCCTCAACCCCCGCAGCCCTGCCTATGACGCAGCTCCAGAGCCTCGGGGCTCCCTGAAAGGAGGCTCTTGTTCCATGCCCTCCATCTGAGGGGAGGGTGGGAATTCTTAGAGGGTGAAGTCGGGACTTGGGCCCAGCTGCCCCTGGCCCACCTGCCTGACCCCCCCCCCCAGCCCATTCACCACCCCGGAGCTAAGGCCCAGATCCTCCCCCCAAACTGCTACTCCTGGATTTGTCCTTGGAGACACATGCATGCTATGCCCGCAGGTTCGTGCCCAGGCCTCCAGATTGCCCATTGAGAAGGAACAAGCCAAGTGACCAGCTGCTAGCAGGGCCGCAGACAGGAAGAGGGGTTCAAGTCCAGGGTGGATGGCAGCACAACCCCCCTTGCTCTGAGACCCTGGGAAAGCCCAGCACATGCTGACATGGAGGATGAGGGAGCAGAATGCACATGCACAGGCCTGAGTCCCCAGGCCTTGGGAAGCACTTCAGGGAGCAGCATCCTCCCTGCCTCATCCCCAGCACTTCTTTCTTTTTGTAAATAGAGGCTTGTGGGAGCTGGGGCCTAGAGCACCAGGCCTGGAGTCAGGCAGACTTCAGATACTCATCAGCTGTGTGACCCTGGGCAAGGCACTGGACTCTGCCTCAGTTTCCTCATCTGTAAGATGAACTGGAGAAGGAACTATTCGAGGATCTTTGCCAAGAAAAGCCCACATGAGTCATCAAGAGTCGGACCTGACGGAGTGCGAGGCACTGTGCTGGGGGGGGGCGGCACAAACACAGCAAGAACCAGCCTCTGCGCTCAAGAAGCTCACTCGGGGGCACATGCAAACAGCGGGTCCCACAAGCTCGGGGTGGGATAAAGTGGGCCCAGATCGGGTCTGATGGGCAGACAGAGCCGAAGAACGAGCCCCTCCTCCTGCAGGACTGCGCCTGCACGGGACCCCTTTGCTTGGAGAGCTCACTGCCTCTCGGCTGCTCTGGGCACAACTGACTCTTGCGCAGCTTTTGGCCCACTCAGACCCCCCGCTTTTCTCCTCAGCCCCATCTAGCCCTACGTCTCCCCACCTTATTCTTTTGAAAATCGGGGTCTGAGGCTCCGGTGGGACTCAGCTCGTCTCATCCTTCTTGAGAGTCACCAAATTCGCGCCAGTTCAACGTCTGTCGAACTGCAGATGCTCCCGGGGGCTCCCTGGGGTCCCGGCCCACCCGGCTACTTGTGGCTCCTCCTCCTCACCTCTAACAAGTGTCTTTACTTGGGATTTTAACACAGGGAGTCCCCAAAGGCTCAGTTTTGAGCCTTAATGTGTGCAAATATTATTTCCCTCTAGAACACCAGCTCCCAGGGGCCTGCGGCTGTCTCTCGGCATCCTTGGCACGCGGCAAGCCCCTGGATCATCGGAGGTGCTTAATAAATGCTCGGGGTGAGCTGGTTCTTCCTCCTTCCCTCGCCCAGCTCCTAAGAGCGGCCCCCGGCCCCGGCCTCCTTCCCATCCCGAGCCTGCCCGGGTCCTGCCTCTGACGTTCCGGGGCTGTGTCCCGGGGACCCTGAATGTTTCTGGAAATTAGATCCTGGAGCCGGGCACCAGCTTTACCGTGGCAAGAAAAAGCGGCTTTGGCAAAAACTCCATTTCCTGCCTTCCCGATGCAGCAAGTACCTTCTCCTAGCCCCTCAACCCCCGCAGCCCTGCCTATGACGCAGCTCCAGAGCCTCGGGGCTCCCTGAAAGGAGGCTCTTGTTCCATGCCCTCCATCTGAGGGGAGGGTGGGAATTCTTAGAGGGTGAAGTCGGGACTTGGGCCCAGCTGCCCCTGGCCCACCTGCCTGACCCCCCCCCCCAGCCCATTCACCACCCGGAGCTAAGGCCCAGATCCTCCCCCCAAACTGCTACTCCTGGATTTGTCCTTGGAGACACATGCATGCTATGCCCGCAGGTTCGTGCCCAGGCCTCCAGATTGCCCATTGAGAAGGAACAAGCCAAGTGACCAGCTGCTAGCAGGGCCGCAGACAGGAAGAGGGGTTCAAGTCCAGGGTGGATGGCAGCACAGCCCCCCTAGCTCTGAGACCCTGGGACCCCTGCACTCAAGGCCCAGAACACACTGACATGGAGGATGAGGGAACAGAATGCATGTGCACGGGCCTGAGCCCCCGGGCCCTGGGAAGCACCTCTGGGAGCAGCATCCTCCCTGCCCCATTCCCAGCACTTCTTTCTTTGTGCAAACAGAGGCTTGTGGGAGCCGTGGCCTAGAATCTCAGCACTAGAAGATTCCTCCGAGACCCTCCGTCCAGCCCATTACGCACACAAGCGTTCCCTCTGTCAATAAGTGCTTGCTTATTACCGAGTCTCTGCTTGAATGCCCCCACTGATGGGTAACTCATTACCCCATTTTCCTACTTCAGGAAGGCTCCCAGTCCTCAGTGCAGAGTGTCTGCAGCTCGCAATTTCAGCGAGATTCCCATGCTCCTTTGTGCCGTGTGGGTCCTCGGGTCGCCGGCCCGGGGGGCTGGAGCTCTGGGCCTGCGGAGCGGCCTCCGTGCCCGGGGGAAGCCTGAGGTCCCGTCCAGCTTGGAGCCTCGGCTCCCAGAATCCCGTTTACCTCGTCGTCAGTGAGGGGCCGTTCTCTTGTTCCTTCAGATCTAGTTCCAGGTGGGAGCTGGGAGCATCTCGGGGTGCCGAGTAGAACTGGGGGTCCCCTCCCGCCAGGGCCTCCGGCTCCTGGTTCTCCCAGACACACAGAGCCCCGACAGCCTCGGGAACAAATGGGCTTCCCGGAGCCTCTGAGCTTTTCCTCATGAGGCCAATCAGCAGTGGGGGCTTGGATGCCCCCCCCCCCCACTTTGGGGCTGCCCCAGCCCGCATTGGACACCCGGATGCAGGAAGGCGGAACCCTGGGCAGGCAGAGGGAGTCCCAGGGCTCCAGCCACGGCCACGGATGTGGGGCCGCCAGAGGGCAGCACTGTGCACTCACGTGAGTGGGAGCCTTCTCTCTCTCACACATTCTCCCACCCGCTCGCCTCATCCTTGCTCCTCCCAAACCCATCAGGAGGCAGGGAGAAAGGTTGGGCTCAGAGAAGCAGAGGCTGCGCCCGGGCCGGCCAGAGTCACGCCAGGGGGAGCCCCGGCCCGGAGGAGTCTGGGGGATCCGAGGCCCGGGCTCTGTGACTGCGCTGCTGGAGCTGGGACAGTGTGTGCAGCTGTGTGTACACCAGGGGGAGGGGAGGGAGGGGAGACGGGCGGATGCACCCATTTCTCTGACGCTGCAAGAATCAAGGTCTCCGGAAGGCCACTCCTCGGGTGAGAGAGGTGCAGAAGGCCGGCACGCCCACGGGCAGGAACCCGGCTTCGCCACAGCAGGAGGGGCAGGACCGAGAGGAGGGCAGGTCCCCGCGAGCCCTCCTCCAGGAGGGCAAGGCCTGCGGTTAACCCCCAGGAGCGGGCTGTGGCGACACGCCTGGCTCGTGTGTGACAGAAAAAACCCCGAGCCTGGAAGGCCTTTGACATCAACCCATGCATCTGAGCAACAGCAGCCCTCTGGTCAGAGGGCCTGCCCAGCATTGACTTGATGGGCAGCCGTGGGCACAGCCCTGGCCCTCTCTGGGCCTCTCTGCACAAGGAGTGCAGAGGTCTTGGGAGCCCTAAGCCAAGCTGGAGTCAGTCCTGCCTCAGGCACTGGGTGATCCTAGCACAGCTTCCTTTTGGAGGTTCTAGGAGATGCAGGTCCTCGCCTTCCTCTGGGATCCCGGGGGTGTGGGTCCTCGCCTTCCTCTGGGATCCCGGGGGTGCGGGTCCTCACCTTCCTCTGGGATCACCCCCGGGTCCTCACTTCCTCTGGGATCCCGGGGGTGCGGGTCCTCGCCTTCCTCTGGGATCCCGGGGGTGCGGGTCCTCGCCTTCCTCTGGGATCCCAGGGGTGCGGGTCCTCGCCTTCCTCTGGGATCCCGGGGGTGCGGGTCCTCGCTTCCTCTGGGATCCCGGGGGTGCGGGTCCTCGCCTTCCTTGGGGGATCCCGGGGGTGCGGGTCCTCGCCTTCCTCTGGGATCCCGGGGGTGTGGGTCCTCGCTTCCTCTGGGATCCCGGGGGTGCGGGTCCTCGCCTTCCTTGGGGGATCCCGGGGGTGCGGGTCCTTGCTTCCTCTGGGATCCCGGGGGTGCGGGTCCTCGCTTCCTCTGGGGAGCCTGGAAATGTCAGTCCTAACTATGATCGAGGTCCTTGTGATCTCTGATGCTTCCTGGTGGGGGGGGGACTATACAGGGAGAATCATCTGCCCCCTGGGATCTCAATGATCAGGCCAGACAAGCTCTAAGACATGGGCCGTTCTTTTTGAAGCGGGGACACTTCTCTGAGCAGCCACTTCAGGGCCTGATGAGCAAGCCCAGAGCCCGGCAGCTCCCGGGGTCGGCCGCGGGGAGTCCCGCTCCAGGAGAGGGGAAGCGGTCGGGGTCGGGCACGGCTCCCCCCATCAGGGGCCTGCATGCACTCAGGTTTTGGGGGGGGTCCCACGGAAACGGTCCCACGGAGGCAGGCTGAGGAGCACGGTAGGGGCTGTACACGCACACACACGTGTGCACACGCCTGACGCAGTTTTCATCTGATTGTGCTTTTGGCGAGCACCACAAATGGAATATTTTCACACAATATGTTGCTGTTAGAATTGGCAAAACACTTCCTGGGCGAGTCAAAGATCCGGGAAGCCCGAGCCTTGTGCAGCTGGAATCGCGAGCGGCGGAGTTGGAGGAAGCCCGGGCACCCCCTCCAAGGTGCTCGCTGCTCTCCGTTTCCATCAGTCCTCGGCAGCTGCCTTCCTCCATGCAGCCTCCCGACGAGCTTGGGGGGGGGGGGGAGAGGGAGTGCTCCCTGCTGCCGACTAGAGCCCAGCCACTGTCTGGTTCTGCAGGGAGATTTTCTGCTCTTACGGCAGGGGAAAGGCTTCTCTTCCCCACATCCCACAGCAACTTCCCCTTCCTTGAGCTCGGACTTGTTCTTTGGGGTGTCCTCTCTCATAGCACCGGCCAACTTTACTCAGTTCAAAGGCTCCCAGTGCTAGAACTCTCAGAGCTAGAGCCCTGAGGGCTAGAACCCTCAGGGCTAGAGCCATCAGAGTTAGAACCCTCAGGGTTAGAGCCCTCAGGGATAGAACCCTCAGAGTTAGAACCCTCAGAGCTAGGGCCCTTAGAATTAGAGCCATCAGAGTTAGAACCCTCAGAGCTAGAGTCATCAGAGTTAGAACCCTCAAGGGTAGAGCCCTCAGGGCTAGAACCCTCAGAGCTAGAGCCCTCGGGGTTAGAACCCTCAGAGCTAGAGCCCTCAGGGCTAGAGCCCTCAGCCCAGAGCTCCGAGGAGCCCAGAGCCCATCCAGTCCAGCCCTGCCATTGTTGGCAGAGGACCAGGACCACGAGGATATTTTGGTTTTCCAGAAATTTAAAAAATGCCCCAGCAGATTCCATGCAGTTACTCCGGGTTAACTCTGAGGCCCCAGGGGAGGCACTGAGCTCTCTGCCACTAGAAGCCTCCATGCCGATGAGCCCCCCGGCCATCGGAGGCCTGTTCGGGTAGGCTTCGGCCTGGGTGCCCGCCTAGATTCCTTCCGGCTCCGAGCCATGGTCCCGCTTCCAGAAGCCACGGGGTCCGTGCTCGGCCAGTTCTCAGGGAGCTTGTCTTGGAGGCTGCAGGGCCTCTGGTGGAGGGGATGAGGTGCCCGCGGGTCGCGTTCCTCCTGCACCAAGAGCCTCCAGTCCGGGAGTACGTCTCTCCTTGGCCGTCCTTCACTTCTCCCCCTAAGTGCCCCCCACTCAGTGGCACCCCACTCCCCAACCCCTTTCCTGGAGTCCCTCAGAGATGGGACCTTAAGCTTTTAACCAGCAAAGTGAAAACAGGGCCACCCGAGGCCACCAGCGTCATTACAAGTCTTGGGTTCTCTGTCCTGCAGCCAACTAGCCACGACTGGGCCTCTTTCGGCAAAGGGAGCATCCCCGCTCAGCTGCTCTTTGGGGGCTTCCTGGCCCTGCACGTCCTCTCGCACCATGTCTGCTCGTTGGGGTCCTGCTTTCTAGCACGAAGCTAGAATGATGCCTGGGGCTCTAGGTGCCTAATAAATACTCTGGGCTTTCGATTCCAGGAGCACAGTGCTGGGGGTGATCTCATTTCTCCCTTTGAACTGTCAATCTTGAACAGTAATCATCTCCATCCTCCCCCCCAACAATGATAATTTTATCGGCCCCTAACCACTAGCTGACAGGCACTGACCGCTGGAAACAGAACTGGGCCCCCCTAAGCTCAGCATGACTAAGTAAGGTTCAAAGGTCATGTGAGGGACGCCGCGGTCTCGGGGATGCTCCTCACTGGGTTAGGGGCTCGGCGGCCTCTCGCCTTGGGCTCTGAGTATGCCGAACCAGCCCATTCTTGAACGTTCTAGAGTGGGATCCCTCTGGGAAAGAGAAACGTGGAGCCGGATCGCTTATCTGGCCATCCCAGCATGCTCCCTCTCAGCCATCCATGGAACTGGGCCTCTGAACCCGGCCGGCCCTGCCGGCTTCCGCGAGGCCGTCTGAAGCAGAGGACGCTGGACGGCTGGCCCGCTGCAAGGAGATGGAGGGTTCCTGCCCCCCTACACTGCCGAGCGAAGCACCGCCCCCCGCCCGGCCACGAGCGAGACTCCCGACCGGCCGAGGGGAGCGTGGCCAGGGAGATCCGTACGCCTTTCAGGAGAGCCCCGCGTCCACGGCGAAGGACCGACGCACCAGTGAGGAAAGCCGGGGGCCAGGACGCTGCAGAGGATGCCGGTAATATCCGTGGATGAGGTAAGCCGAGGAGATGGCAAAGCTGCCCCGTAGCCAGGTGCTGAAGTGGGGGGAGGGGGCGGAAGAGGCTCAGGCTATGTCCCCTTTAAAGTGACAGGTGCTGATAATCAAGGTGTCACTGCCCCCTCCCTCCCAACATGGCTCTTTGCACTGACTCCCAGAAGGCCCAGCAAACCCGGGAGCCCTGGAAGCTCTGGGCAGCAGCTTCGTGCAAATGCACTCTCAATTCCAGAGGAAGGTGGGATGGAGGGAGCAGGGAGGGAAGGAGGGAAAAAGGGAGGGAAAAAGGGAGGAAGGGAGGGCAAGAGGGAGGGAAAGAGAGAGGGAGGGAGGGAGGAAGGGAGGGTGCACTGGAGGCTGATTGAATGGGTTTCTGTATGAAAAACAAACCGTTTTCATCCACTTGTTTTCTGGCTGAGGAAGTACCTTCAACAGTACCGTAGCAGGGAAACCAATCTCCCCAGCAAGCAATGGAGGGAGGGAGGGAGCTAACAAGGGAGTCGGGGAGAGGGTAGCCCCCACTCTGCTCCTGGAAACCTCCTCCAAAAGCCTTCCAGATCTGCTGAGCTCCTGTGGCAGCACTCGGGAGCATAACCCCCCCCCCCCAAGGGAGACGTAATTAAAAAGTGACAAAAAGGGTAGCCCCCACCCCATTGCATACAGATGAAAACCAGTCACCCTTAAGCTCCTTTGTTACCATGGCAACTGTGGGGTGTTTCACTTCAGCAAAAGCGGCCCTCCCTAGGTATGTGTGTGGCTGGGGAGAGGGGACAGGAAAGTTGGCGCCGGGTCCTGCGTGGCTGCCCCAGAGAACCAAAGCACTGGGCCAGGCGTCCTGGCGGCCGAGCAGGCTTAGGCAAAGGTGCCCGGGATCCGTCCAGGTAGGTTACTATGGCAGCCTGGGAACCACTTTCCAGAAGCATCCAAACACTGGCCCTCCCTGACTTGTAGGGGAGCCGCCTTGCCGCTCCCTCTCCCATGAGAGCCGGGCCCTTCACCGGGGCAGGTGCCTTCTGCCCGGGCCGAGCTTACAGTCCCCCACGCCTGCCCGGAGCCGACCGGACCCGCTCACACGCAGCCAGGAGCCGGAGGGGCCCGGACCCCGGCTACTGCCCTGGCCCAGAAGGCTCTGCCCTGGGAGGCTCTGCCCTGGCCTAGAAGGCTCTGCCGATCGGTGGAGGACAAGGCCCTCCATGGGCTGGGAGGCCGGGGCTGGCGGCTGGGCCTAAAGTGAGCTCTCATAGCCTTGGCCACAGGGCGGGTGAAAGAAGGAGCATCTGTGCCCCTGGAAATGCTCAGACCACTAAGCTGCCAAGAGGAAGGTGCAGGAGATGGCTCGGTGGCTACATTTGCAGGAGGAACCCCTCCCCCAATTCCTGGGCCAGGGGAGTGGTTTGGAGCCCCAAAGGCCAGGAGAGGGGCAATGGGGGTTGCTGCTTCCTGTCCCGGGACTGAGCAACCTCCAGCTCCCTCAGTTCCCAGCCCTTCACCCTGAACTAGCGAAATGGCTTTGAAATCGTCCCACTGGGAGCCAATGCAGGGAGTGGGAGGAGGGAAGGTAGGAAAGGGGAGAGGGAGAGCAAAGGAAGCTGGTCCCAGACCCAATCTCGCAGCCATCTCTTCCCCCAAAGCAACTAGCCCAGCGCCTAGTGCTTTCCTAGGGAACCGAGTGGAGGTGAGGCAGAGGGTGGGTGAGTGCTGTCTGTTGGCCAGGAGAGCCCCCTCGAGCTTCCCTTCCCTTGCCTTCCCCTGCCTTCCCTTGCCTTCCCCTGCCTTCCCTTGCCTTCCCCTGCCTTCCCCTGCCTTCCCCTGCCTTCCCCTGCCTTCCCTTGCCTTCCCCTGCCTTCCCTTGCCTTCCCCTGCCTTCCCTTGCCTTCCCCTGCCTTCCCCTGCCTTCCCTTGCCTTCCCCTGCCTTCCCTTCCTTTCCCTTGCTTTGCCTTCCCTTCCCTTGCCTTCCTCTGCCTTCCCTTCCCTTTCCTTCCCTTGCCTTCCCTTCCCTTCCCTTGCCTTCCCTTCCCTTCCCTTGCCTTCCCCTGCCTTTCCTTCCCTTCCTTTGCCTTCCCCTGCCCGCCCAGCGGCAGGCGGCTGCCTGCCTCTGCATTCGGCAGCGAGAGGCGGCGGCGGCAGCTGCTGCCTCGGGAAAGCTCCCGGGGAGCTCCCAGAGGGCACGGAGGTGCCCTGGCAGTCCAGGGAGGGAGCAGTTGCTGGGGTCTGAGAGGTTCGGGCCGTGGGGGCTCCCCGGGAAGCTGCCGGAGCCCAAGCGGGGCTGCTCCCCGGCCCGGAGCTCCGGCCTGGCCGCCCGGCCGGCCGCCTGCGATGGGCCCAGGCTCTCTCCCGCAGTGGCCGCGGCTGCTCCCAGGCAGGGGCCGGGAAGCGGGCGGCCCGGGCCGGCGGGCAAGCGCGCGCCTCCCAGCAGGCACGGATGCAGCAGCCCTGATGAAAGGGGGCATCTCCAGCGGGCTCGGGGAGAGGGGGCCGATGGGATGGCCGGGGGACCGACGAGAAGCTCGCTACCTGCCTCAGCCCCACAGTGACAGCCGGGAAAACAGTGTCTGGACGTGGCTGACGGCAAGAGCAGAGGCTGCGATCACCACGGAGGGCACCCCCACCCCCAGCATACGCTCGGAGAGGGATGGAGGCCCCAGAGGAGGAGCAGGCCCTGCCCAGCGACCGATGCCGCCAAGCCGGGAGCTCGGAGCCCCGCAGCCCGCAGCCCCAGCGCCCCGAAAGCCCCCTTAGCCTTCGATGGCGTGGGGGTAGGGGGCGCCGGGGACGAAACCGGGAATAACTTCATCCTCAGACAGCGGGGGGGAGGGGGAAGGGGGGGAGGGAGAAGGCAGGGTCACGGGCAGTCCCATCAGGAGGAGGCGGCGGGGAGGCAGGGCCCGCTGCCACTTCAGGCCAGCCCACGGGCCGCGCCACGGCCACGGCCACGGCCCGCACCCCCCCTAACCCTCCCCCCGGCCCGACCCCCCTCTCCACTCCCACTCCCAGCCCGCGCCTAGATCCCGGTCTCTCAGCCCCACACACGAGAGACAGCCAGCCACCGGAGCTGCCAGGAATAAACAAACCGGCCCAGGGCCACGATCAGGTGTGTGGACGTGGGGGTGGCGACGGCGGCGAGAAGGAAACTCAGCCCACCGCGCCCCTCTCCCTGCCTGCTCCTGCTCAGAGGCCACCAAAGTTAGAGCGGGGAAAGGGGCCCACGAGAAGCAGCTGCCGGAGCCGGCTAGGGTCCTACCGCCACACACACGCACACACACGTAGACACGCGCGGACGCGGGCACGGACACACACACACACAGACACACACACCGGCACTCGGGCGCGCACACACACTCACGCCTGTTGGGGGGCTCAGCCTGGACTCCCGCCCCAAGCGAGCACGCGCTTGTGCGCGCGCGCGTGTACACACACACACACACACACACACACACACACACACACGCAGGAAGTTTTTCTCCCCTTTTCCATCATCAGCAGCAGCCGCGGCGGTGGTGGCGGAGGCAGCGCAGGCGCAGGTCCCCCCCCCCCCACCGCCCTCCTGGAGTGGATTTGTGGGGGGGGCGCGGGGGCCCAGGGTCCGGCTCCACTGACCTGCAAGGTTCCCTCTGGGGGTGGCGGCTCCTCTTCGTCCTCCTCCTCCTCCTCTTCCTCCGGGGCCCGGCCCGGCTGGGGCGCAGGGGTCGCTCCGGCGGGTCGGCTCGGGCTCGGGGCGCCCTCGGGGGGCCCCGGCACAGGCTCTGCCGCCGTCCCGGGGCTGGCGCGGGGAGAGTCCGGGCGCGGGTCACCGGGGCGGTGGCGGCGGCAGCGGCAGCCCGGGCAGCGGCCGCACCATCTCGCCCCCGGCGCCCCCCCACCCCACCCCGGCTCCCCCGAGGCGGGCGCTCTTTAGCCGCCGCCGCCGCGGCCGGGGCCCGGACTGGGGCTCCGGGAGCTGCGGGTGGCGGGCTCCGGCTCGGGCCGGCCGAGGCTGCGGGCTGGAGGCGGCGGCGGCGGCGGCGGGGATGGCGCGGAGACCATGCCTCCCGCTGGTGCCTCCGCTCCGAGGACCGGCCGCCCGCCTGTCTGGCTGCTTCGGCTGCCGAGGCGAAGACTGAGCGAGCGAGGGAGGGAGGGGGCGGGGCCGGCCAATCCGGGGCGCCGGGGGGGCCGCGCGGGGCGGGGCCGCGGAGGAGTGGGGGAGGGGGCGAGGAGGAGGGGGAGGGGGCGGGGCCGCGGCGGGACTCTCCTGCCCCGGCCTGGCTCGGAGCTACCGCCGAGCTGCCGCTGGGTGTCTGTCCGTGGGGGCTCTGGCCCACTGCCGGCAGGCAGCCAGCCCCGTGCGTGGACTGTGCGCGAGGCGGGGGCGGCCGGGATGGCTTGCCAAGGGCTCCCCATTCGCGGCCCGGTAGCCTCTCCCCGTCCCCCGCACCCTTCCTCCTACCCTCCCACACTAAGGCTAACCCCGTCACCGCCGTCGCCAGCGCCTCCCCCACCTGCTCCCCCCCTCCTCTGTTCCCCCCCTCCTCCCCTCTTTTCCTTCTCCTCCTCCCCTCCTGCTCCTCCTCCTCCTCCTCCTCCCCCTTTTCTCCTCCTCCCCTCTTGCTCCTCCTCCTCCTTCTCCTCCTCCCCCTTTTTCCACCTCCTCCCCTCCTCCTCCTCTTCCTCTTCTTCTCCCTTCTCTCCCTTCTTCCCTCTTCCTCCTCCTCCTCCCTCTCTCCTTCCTCCTTCTCACCTTCCTCCTCCCCTTCTCTTCCTTCCTGACCTGGAGCCCTTTGCCTGGCCCTATGGATGGCCAGGTGGGGGCACTGAGCTCCCATGAACTCCAATGGGCAAGATCTGGAGCCGATAGGCAGTGCCCAGGGCTTCTGGAGACTAGGCTCTCTGAGCCCCTAGGGCCAGCTTGCTGTTCCCAAAGCTGGGGTCTTGGGGACCCTCTAAAGGGCCAAAGGACAAGGGGAAGGGGCACCAAGAGCCTCCCTGGGAAGCTGGGCAGAGAAACTGGAGTGGGGTCCTTGGCCTGGATTTGGATGCCACCCGAGGCCAGAACACTGGCTGCAGAGCCCGGCCTGCCCAAGGGGTGCCCTGCTCTGACAGAGCACCGCCCTCCCCCTCCCACCCCTACCGAGCCCACCCTCCACTAGGATTTGCCAGCCAGATGCTCTCAGCCCAGTAAATACCGGCTTTGCTCTTCTTGCTGCTTCTCTTTGCCGGTCTGTCCTTGGGTCTGTCCCTCCGTTACGACCCAGGACAGATTTTCTGTCATTACTGGGGTGTCCGCTGTCACACAGTCAGTCTATGCTCTCCAGTGACCATCTGGACCAGGAGATGAATGGCCAAAGAAGGAATATAGTTTCTGGAAACCGTCCAGAAAAAGTTTCTTTCCCTGTGTATTTAAGGGTGAAGGGATTTGGGAGGGAAAGGGACCGGAAGAGAGCATGGGGTTCAGGGGAGAGGGGAGGGAGATTGGGGTTCGCTGGGGATCTCTGTGACCAATGATGTCCAAAGTGAGGATCAGCATGGAAGGAGAAAGAAGTCGGGGCAGGGGCGGGCCAGTTCTTCAAGTATCCTGGGAGAAGGAAGTGGAGAGATCATGAAATTGAGGAGAGACACATGAAGGAGGGGATGAGAAGCAATGGTGGGCATGGGCTCTGGGGGTCAGGAGAAGGGCTCCCATGCGCCTCCTTCCCAGTCCTCCTCTGGGGCCTCCTCATGGAGGTCGGGGATGACAGGGAAGGCAAGCAGAGAAAAGGCCTCACCCCAGAGTCCAGGGGGGATAACATGCCCATCCTTGTGAAGACACAGTAGATAAGTGTCCCTGGAAAGAGGAATGATGTTCCTATAACGTGAACCAGGGTGGTCCAGGGGCCTCAGCACTGCCTTCAGCCTGAGGGGTCAGCACCTTGACCTGAAGAGAGACAAAGGGGATGCTGGACCTGTCATTTGGGGGGCTAGCTGCTCCTTTGAACAGAAGATGTCCCTTGTCAGCTGGGTGTTTTTGCTGACCTGCCTTTGACCCCCCAGGGGCATCTGGTTCTCATCAAGATGTCACCCCCCCCTTCATTGTTGCCAATGGGAATCTGTCTACATTCCCTTAGTCCTTTGTGGTGAATCTCTCCAACATGTCCAGGCTGCCCATTGTTTATCCCGGGTGCTCACTCCATAATCCACCGGTTTCCCTTTCCAATTAATTATCCATCTCCCATGTGAAAAATGTCACATCTTGCTGAATGGAGGAGGAAAGGACGAGTCCTAAAAAGTCTGCCTGGTCAGCAGAGCTATTCAAGTTGCTGGAGTCCTAGGAGGGCTTTGATTTCAAACATTGTGTTATCCCGTTACTGGTCACTGGAGGCTTTAGGACTTCCCTGGAACCCTGGTTGCAGTGAGGAAGATGCTTATCCCCTCAGAGTAAAGAGCTCTTGGTCCGGACACTGCTTGGCTATACCTCTGGGGCCCAGGGCAGCCCGGGTCACACGGAGGGAGGCCGAAGGGTGGCCCTCCATCTACCGCACCACGCTGCCCCTCCTGATTGGTTAATTCCATATAACTTCTTCCAGACTCTGCAGGGTAAAATTTTTCTAGCAGTGATAGTATAAGGGTGGGATTGAAACCATTTGTGTGTCTTGGATAAGTAAGAACGCTTTTTGATTAAATCTTACAATCCGAACTGAGTGTGAACAGGGCCTGTACCCCTCCTTGAATCAATCAAAGCCACTGTATGAAAGACTGGGTCTACTCAAAGTAAATTCATAGAGAAGGAAGAAGCGAGCCCAGACACAGGGGGGAGATTCAGAGCGCTTGAATGTGAAACAGAGCCAGCTGGCATTGCCATTCCACTTCTGAAGAGCAGAGGGAGTTCTGAATGGTGGCAGAAAAGGGAGGTTTTCAGAAGTGGAGAACCCAAGCCTCCAGAAAAGGTCAACCTTCTCTCCACTGTCTCTCCCTGATTCTTTCTATCGACAGCCATCTTTATATAATCTCATTACCCAAGTGTTCCCAATAACCTGATTTTTGCCTTAATCACAAAGAGGCTGGTGGTTAACTAGCAAACTATCAGTTGGGCAAAGAACCTGACCCCTGTCAAGAATTTAGGAATTTTTTTAAACTAGTTACTCTAGTAACTTTTCATCTATAATAAAATCCCTGACATAGCAGAGGAAGCCAAGTAAATCTGGAGGGCCACCATGTTGCCCCCTAAATGTTCCATGAGTCGGTTATTGTAATGGGTTTCCAAAACAGTTTCTGAGGACCAAGTGCAGAGAGACTGGTCCTTGGGTCCCGACCCAGGAGACAAAGAAAAATAAAAATTGGCTCGAGGAGTTCTCCTATTTCTTCAGTGATGGTAGAAAGACAAGGAAGAGGTCAAAGAATATCAAGAATCACTTTTTAAAAGATCATCCCTAAACTCTAACTTGGCTATTGAAATGTGAGATGCATAATCAAATGACCAATCAGTGGGCTCCTTACTGGAAGAACAGAATTCTATCAGTTGATCTTGACCTTCTTAGGTTAAATGAACCTTAAGAAGGAAGTCATAACTACCTTAGAGGAGGCCTCTTCAGAGAAGCAAATAAAGTACTTAAGTGTTTGAAAAAAAAAAGACTATTATGAAATCATTGGAGGCTATGGACCATCATCATTAAGAAAAAGACCAAAAGGGATAGAAGTGCTCCAAAGAGTTGGAAAAGACCTATATTAAGTAAAAATATACGCTGGTACTCAGTGACTTCAGTACAAGTGAATTGAAGGGATGGAGAAACATATGTTGGAAAACATAGATTAGGAATAGGCGAAAGCTGATTGATAGGAGGTTTTTTGCCTTGTCCCACCTTCTGTGGAGCTCCCCCCAAACTCAGCATGTATAGGTTTGCTGACTGGGTCTCCGGGGATGAGCAGGGTGATTCCAACTTTGGGTTCAGGACTAAACTGTGGATCTGTACTACTAAAAGCATAGCTTACAAGCTCCCATCAGTGTATTTTTCTTAAACGACTGCCAGTCGACACAAGTTGTTTAAACGGGTATTTACTAAGATGGTATGGTAGGAGCGATAGTTAAAAGGCATCACTCCCATGAACCTGGGATGCTCTCTCTCACGGATACATGTGACTTCTCTGGAAGAGAAGGCACAAACCTAGAGCACAATGATAGCCAGGTAGTGCAGTGGACAGAGCACTGGACTTCCCCTCTGCCTGTCTCGGCTTTTCATCTGTTAAATGAAGATAATAGTACTTATCTTTGGGGCTGTTGGTAGCATCTTGTAAAGTACTTTGCAAACCTTAAAACACTATAGAAATGTTAGTTATTATTTTGATGACAATGATGACGATGAGCGTGGGAGCATGGCAGGTCACGCCTCCGTTAGCACCGGCCCTGATGTTAGTTTTTCCTCATGGAGTCCTTACTCTGCCCAACAGGTCACTCAGTTGGGTTCCCAGGGTCTCTTCCACTTGGTCAGCCCACTATTTCCAATTCTCTCTTTGAGTACACAGTTGGCTCTCTTCTCTGCTGCCCGAAGTATCAGTCCTTGATGCTGCTTCCTGTCTAGAATGATTTTCCTCTTTGTGACTGTGTCTTTATAGAAAGTATGTTTTTCTGATCCCTGCTGGATACATCTCAACTATTCTTCTTCAGTGATTCAACAATCTTTTCTCCCAGTCAATGGTCTCCCACTATTTGTCTTTTACTTTTTTTTTTTTTACATTCTTGGCTGGGGTGGTTGGTTAGGGATGAACTATCTCCCCCCCCCCCAACCTACTCCCAATATTCCATGAAGCTTTCTTTGAATTGGTAAGCATCAGACTTGGGTACCCCAAAACATCACAAGGCATGAAATTGAGAATACTTTAGCAGACTGAAAATGACAAGTTATTGCTATGGGAGGAGTTCCTGAAATGGCATCTATGTGTGGTCAGATCAAAATTAGTATTAAATTAAAAGAATGAATAAAATAAGCAAAAGGTATAGCACACAGATAAAACAACTCCCTTCTAATGTATTTAAACAAGTTATTGATGATGAAAAACTGGAAATGGACAGAATACAAAATATAAACAAGATAAAAAATAACCTCACGAAGAAATCTAACCAATGTAAATCAATGGGCATAACAAGGAAACCGAGAAAGTCTAAGAACTGGAGTCAGCAGATCCAAATGACTGGATATGCAGTGAAGACTGATATTTTGGAATACTGTATAGATAAACAATAGAATATTCTTTATAAAATCTCATGAAATTAGGGATGGATGGCATGACCTCATAATATAGAAGCAACAGAGAGCAAAAAACAACTTAATCCAATCCAGACCCCCAAGGAATTCCCCACTCTAATATTCCCAACAAGTGATCATCCACCTTCTGTCAAAGAACTTGGAGGAGGAGGCCAGCCTTTCAGTTCACTCGATTTATTATCTGTTGGAAAGTTGGTTCTGACATTCAGACTAAATTTTCTTCTTTGGAACTGAAAATTGAGTGAATTCCTATCATTTGGGGAATGGCTGAGTACGTTATGGTATGTGAATGTAATGGAATATTATCATTCTGTAAGAAATGACCAGCAGCATGATTTCAGAAAAGCCGGGATAGATGTTGGGTGAAGTGAGCAGAACCAGGAGGACACAGTATACAGCAACAACAAGCTTTTATGTGATGATCAACTGTGATGGGCGTGGCTCTCCTCAGTAATGCAATGATCCAAGACAGTTCCAATAGACTTGGGATGGAAAATACCACCTGCATACAGAGCGGGAACTTTGGAGACAGAATGAGGATCGAAGCTTACTATTTTCTTTGTTTTTCTTTCTCGTGGTTTTCCCCTTTTGTTTTGATTCTTCTCTCTCAGCATTACAAATATGGAAATATATAAAATGATTGCACATGTGAAACCTATATCAGATTGTGTGCTGTCTTTGGGAAAATAAGGGAGAGAGGGAAAAATTTGGACCTTGAAATCTTATAAAAATAAATGTTGAAAACCATCTTTACGTGCAATTGGAAAAATAAAATACTATCGAGAAAAACATTTTCTATTTTTCCACTTTCCCACTGCTCTTGGCCCTGCCCTTTGAGGCCAATCTGGGACTATACTATACTCCACAGAATAATCCTTCACTTCTTAGTTCCCTTTTATGTTAGCTCTTAGTCGTTTTTTTTTCCAAGCTGTACTTCCTCAACCCATCCTCACATCATGTGGACTCTAGAACCTTTCTACCTTGGATACCTTCCTCTGGACACCTTCCAGTTTATCTGTGTCCTTTGAAAGTTCTCTGTTACTGGGAGCTCTACCACTCTTAATGCTTTCCAGTATCCCAGCAGCCCCTTTGGTGCCCCATTTCACTGCTTTTCATTGGGATCTTGCAGTCCATTCAAACCCCCAGATCTTTTCCTAGAACAGTCACTATCTAAGTTCCCTTGCCTTGTAATGATGAAGTTGATTTTTGCATACCTACTGTGAGACTTGGTGTTTATTCTTTCATACTGTTCTATCCCATGGACTTTTGGGGTGTGTGTGTGTGTGTGTGTGTGTGTGTGTGTATGTGAGATGGACTCCTTTGACAGGTGACAGTTTGGGGAAGCCTATGGATTCCTGCTTTTTTTTTTTTTTTTTTTGGTGGAAAACACATGGGAATATGATTGCCAAATTTTGAAATCCCAGATCAAAGAGAAAATTTTGCAAAAAAACAATTCAAGTATGTTGGAGCTACATTTAGAATTGTACAGGTTTTCTCAATAGCCACAATAAAAGACTGCAGTTCCTGGAATTCTGTATACCAGCAATCAAAAGAATCAAGCCTGCAGCCAAAAAATGTCACATCCAGCAAGATTTATGGACCCTGCTTTGAAAGGCATTTTTAAAATTCCCAATCAAAGAAAGTGATATATTTCAATTAGTGAAAATATTTTTTTTTCTATTCAAGTTCACAGACCTCTTTAAATTTATCCATAGACCTCGTGCATTGTAAGTTAAGTGTGGGGCCCACAGTTCTAACCTATTAGGATCTGCTTGGTTTCCAAATCTGTCCTTCAGGGTGTTATCTCCTCTCCTCATTTTAGGGTTGACCATCTGAACATCTAATTAACATGACAATTTGGTCTTTTTCTAAGTCATTGGTCAAAAAAAAAAGACTAAGTACAGATCCTCAAGGCCCTCCACTGGAGACCTGACAAGTCAGCATTGGACCATTCATTATTTCTCTTTGGATTTAGTCATTCCTCCAGCTTTTAGGCCTTCTATTTGAGCGGCTATCCATCCCTACCCTTTTCTCCCTTTTCCACAAGAAAAGCATGAGAATTCTTATCCAATGCTTTCCTAAAATCCAGGTAAATGATATTTACCCCTTTCTCTGAGCAATCAGGTTAAAAACTCATCTGTCAAGATATACAAGGTCTGTTTTGGCAGAATCCAAGATGGCCCTTCATGAGGATCACGCTTCCTGCCTTGTGAATCCTCTCTCCAATGAACCACTCTAGACTCTTCCCAGGAACCAAAGGCAAGTTCACTGGCTAGAGTTTGCTGACTCCATTATCTACTCAGCTTGGAAAAGGTGTGTAATGTGCCTAAAAACCACATTCTTCCCAGTCTTTTTTGGGTGTACTCCATCCCTGGCTGGGAATCTGTCATTCCTACATTGTAAACTTCAGTCCAGAAATCTAAATCCTGGTCTCAGGCCAGTTGTCACTTCTCATATGTGCTTTTTGTTTCTGTATCCATCTTCAGTGGGCAACAGTGATAAAAAGAGTACTTTTGTCTTTGTGAGTTCCAGTCTCTCTGGACCTAGATTCAGGAAGATGTGAGTTCAAACTCAGCTTCAGATACAGCCTGTGTGACCCTGGACAAATCACTTTACGCTTCAGTTTCCTCATCTGTAAAATGAGCTGCAGAAGGGAAATGGCCAACCCCTCTGGTATCTTTGCCAAGAAGACTCCAGATAGATTCATGGCTGAAATGGCTAACAACAATGAGCCCGCTTACGTCAGTTCTTTCATTGGTAACATGGGGATTATGATAGCATCTCTTCCCTCCACCCCCCAGGGCTGTTGTGAAGACTAAATAAAGTTCTACTTGTAAAGGGTTCAGCACAGTGCCTGGCACACAGTAGGTGCTATATAAGTGGTAACTATTAGGATCTCTGTCAAGGCTTTCTGGCTTGCCACCTGTGTCATCAGAGCCCAAGTGACTTATAGAGGTGATCTGGTGATAAGTGTCATTGGGATCTCTCTGGGTCTTCTCAGATATGTGCCTAAAGGTGATTTTAAGGAGCACTTCATTGTCCTTGGTAACAAGGAGAAGGGAGAGCCACTGGTGGGCCTGTTCACTGGACACCACAGAAATAAAATCATCACATTCCCATGCAATCTCCCAGCTTTTCCTTCTTGCTGGTGGTAAGAGCTTTGTCTTGCCTTCCCATTCCCTGTGGGTAGTGGGGCTTCCATCATCACCATTCTGATTGCCATGTCTCTCTCCCCTTGCCTCTTTCCTTTTTTAAAAATTTAAAATTTTTTTATAATAACTTTTTATTGACAGAACCTATGCCAGGGTAATTTTTTTTACAACATTATCCCTTGCATTCACTTCTGTTGCGATTTTTCCCCTCCCTCCCTCCACCCCCTCCCCCAGATGGCAAGCAGTCCTATATATGTCACATATGTTGCAGTATATCCTAGATACAATATATGTGTGCAGAACCGAACAGTTCTCTTGTTGCACAGGGAGAATTGGATTCAGAAGGTAAAAAACAACTCAGAAAGAAAAACAAAAATGCAAATAGTTCACATTCGTTTCCCAGTGTTCTTTCTTTGGGTGTAGCTACTTCTGTCCGTCATTAATCAATTGAAATTGAGTCTTTGTCAAAGAGATCCACTTCCATCAGAATACATCCTCAAACAGTATCATTGTTGAAGTGTATAATGATCTCCTGGTTCTGCTCATTTCACTCAGCATCAGTTCATGTAAGTCTCTCCAACCTTCTCTGTATTCATCCTGCTGGTCATTTCTTACAGAACAATAATATTCCATAACATTCATATACCACAATTTACCCAGCCATTCTCCCATGGATGGGCATCCATTCAATTTCCAGTTTCTAGCCACTACAAACAGGGCTGCCACTAACATTTTGGCACATACAGGTCCCTTTCCCTTCTTTAGTATCTCTTTGGGGTATAAGCCCCATAGTAACACTGCTGGATCAAAGGGTATGCACAGTTTGATAACTTTTTGAGCATAGTTCCAAACTGCTCTCCAGAATGGTTGGATGTGTTCACAATTCCACCAACAATGCTTCAGTGACCCAGTTTTCCCGCATCCCCTCCAACATTCATCATTATTTTTTCCTGTCATCTTAGCCAATCTGACAGGTGTGTAGTGGTATCTCAGAGTTGTCTCAATTTGCATTTCTCTGATCAATAGTGATTTGGAACACTTTTATGTGAGTGGTAATAGTTTCAATTTCATCATCTGAAAATTGTCTGTTCATATGCTTTGACCATTTATCAATTGGAGAATGCCCTTGCCTCTTTCCAATGTCCCATCAGTCATCTTATCTCCTTTCCTTCCTCACCTTCTTGGGGAAGAAAGAATAGAGTCACAAAGAGGCAAGTATAAATCCAGCCTCAAACGCTTCCTTGCTCATCACTCCTAGCAAGTCATATAACCTTGGTTTGCCTCAGTTTCCTCAACCCTAAAATGGGAGTGATGTAGCTTCTCCTTCCCAGAGTGATTGTGAGGATCAAGTGAGATGTTATTTGTAAATGTGCTTGTCAAGTTCCTGGCACATAGAAGGGGCTACACAACTACTAGCTACATTATGCATCTGCTTCCTTAAATTTAACCCCCCTTCTCCCCTTCAGATCATTCTCAGTCCTTTTCCCTCTTCTCTTCTAGGACAAGTGAGCCCTCAGATTTTCCTCAGCTTCTGAATTCAATCTCTGGCTCCTTTATAAGTGCAAAGTGTCAGCCTGGTACCGGGCACACAATAGGCACTTGTCAAATGTTTAGGGACTGACTGATGGAGCCCCCATCTATGATCCCCTTGTTCATGTCCAATCTTTCATCTCCAATCCAATCTCCAATCAGTCCCTTCAAACACATAAATGGCTCCTCAAGAAGTTGGAAAGAGAACGAGTGGAATATTCCTTCTCAAATCTGGGTCTTGGTTTCTTCCTCTGTCCAGTGAAGGGGAGGGTGTGGCTGTCTCCCACTCTGGGAAATGCAGGAAGAAAATCCACGTGGGGAGTTGCCTTTAAGATCCCTGACTAAGGCCTTCATGGTTCAGAAATGGAAACTGAGGTTCAGGAAGGTGAACACTTTTCTGGGCTCCTGAGGGGGCTGAGCAGCGGACTCAGAACTCTCATGCACACTTCAGCCTCTTCATTCTCTGCCTCCCGGAGCTTTGCTTGCGCAGTCTCAGCGGTCCAGGGCTCAGTGGTTCTGCCCGCTCAGGGTCGTCGGCCCAAGGTTGGGCCATCCCTGCCTATGCTAGATCTGGGCCTTTCCCTGCATCCCTGCAGCAGATGCCTGGCTCCCCAGCCCGGCTCCAGCTCTGCTTTTGGAATCCTCATACTTTGGGGATGACATCATACAGGAGACTTTCTGGGAGGAGCCGGTCCTGGTGACTTGCGCAGGCGAGGGGAGGATGCCGGCCCGACCGGGCAGTTCTCCCTGACCTTGCTGGCCAGCGATGCTCTCTCCTTTTCCTCCTGAACTTCAGGCTCTGGACCTGGGTCCTGACAGAAGGTGGGAGTCGAGCCATTTCTTGACCTCATGTCTGACTGGGTTTGTGCACTAAAGGCCTTGCAGCTGCAAAAGTCAGACTTAAGGCCAAAGGGCCGCAGCTGCCCACCTCGAAGATGTAACAGGCGCCCAGAAGCGCAGGTTAGTGATCCCTGGCTCTTCTGCAGCGGAATCTGGGATCGGCCTTCAGTCCCAGAGCAGGAAGGGGGCGGGGGCCTTTCTGCCAGACGCCGAGGCCCCCAGCCTTCCTCGATCTCTCCGTCGGGTGCTCGGCTTAGGGGCTAGAGTGGGTTGGGCGGGGAGCGGATAAGACTGTCAGGTTGGAAGCCTCTGGAGACTCCAAGCTCATGGTCATTCACCATCCTAGCTTGCCTTGGCGTCCTCCATGATAATGCCGAGAAGCCGGGGAGCCCCTCATTCCCCTTTTCTGTTCTTCAGCTTTGTTTTCTTTTGAAATTCTTTCTGGCCCTTCCTGGTTTCCTGCCTCCAAGGAGGCTGCCCCAGCCAGTCTCGGTGGGATTCCCTCAGGAGTTCCCTGGGGTCTACCGAGTCCAGGCTCCCCTAGCTTCCTTACTGTAATGGGTCAGCTGACCGTTGTGGACACCCATCCCCATCCAAGAGTCACATCGCCATTCAGTATGTAAAGATTCCTGGAGGCTCATGGTACTCACCCCACTCAGTGACCCTCAGCTGGCCAGGCATTCGGGCCCCGAGAGACCGCTCTGCACAAGGCAGGATGGGAAGGCCGCTGGGTCCAGAACGAGGCAGGGAGTCAACCCTCCTCTGCCCTGGACACCACACAGCTCTCGGGTCCTTGCTTCCATTTCCTCTACCAACAAAAGCAGCCCAACAGAAGTCACATGCCCGAGACTCTTGAGGAGATGCTGATGGAGCTGGAGGAGCCCTGATGGAGGGGATGGCAGAGTCACTCCCCAGATCATTGGAGAGGTCGTGGCAAAAGGGATGGGGTCTCCACATCGGAAAAGGGCACGTGTTTCTGGTTTTAAAAGGGGAACACGGCAAAGTCTACAGATGAGTGGCCAGGGAGCTTGACTTTAATTCTTGGGGAATCCCCAACAGGGCCATTGAAGAGATGCTTGGTCAACACCGGAGAAGAGATCGGTGATTACTGAGCCAAGAACACGTCACGGCCGACCAGCCCCGCTTCCTTCATGAGGGGGTTACCAGCCTAGCAAATCTGGGCAACGTGGTGGAAATAACTGACTTAAATTGGCTAAATTTTAGCAAATCTATTGATAATATATCATAATGTCTTCTCCTAGAGAAGTGAGAGAGATGGAGACCTAAACAATATGATTAATGACTTGGGAACTGGGCAAAAAAGATGCTCCAAGAGCGTCCCTAATGGTCAGCACGGCCGGCAGGTTCCAGGGGAGTGACCCGGGATGCGTGCTTGGCTCTGAACTTGTCCACATTTGAATCGGACCCAGCAGGTACGCGGGCTCCATTTCCCCATGCCGCAAAGCTTGGAGGAGTTGCCCACATAGTGGGTGACGGTCGGGATCCCAAGAGAGTTTTGGCAGGCCAGAGCATTGGGATGAACTCAGGAATACAACAGTCGGATAAGTGCCTTCCCCAGTTCCTGATGGGAGGACTGGGGAGAGACATCGGTGGGTCTGAAAAAGAGCTGTTAGTCTGGATGGATTGTAAGGTCAGAGAGAGCCAGCCAAGGAGGGGATGGCTACCAACACTAAGGAAATATTGCAGGAAAAGGCAGCTCGGTGGCACAGTGGGTAGAGTACCAGCCCTGAAGTCAGAGGACCTGAGTTCAAATCTGGTCTTAGACACTTAATACTTCCTGGGCACCACGGCATTGGAAGGACATTGCTGGACTCAGGACGTCCAGAGAAGAGCAGCTCCAAGAGAGGGAGGAGTCTGACTTCCATGTCCCAAGGGGATGGCACAGTATAATCAGCTGGGCCTGTTTGCCTTTGGGTGGGTATCTCCACCTCTCTGTGCCCCAGTTTCCTCAGTACAGGGGAAGGTAACACTTGGACTCTGTGCCATTGTGAATCTCAAAGCACCTCAGGGAGACGTTCTACAGGTGAGAGACGCTGGCATTTGTTCCTATGCCTTGTACGTGGACCTGCATAGAACGGAGGAGGAATCTGGGTTCCCTCCCCTTGGATTTGTCACTCCAGGCTAGATGGCCTTTCAAAGTGGATTCTCTCCCTCACTCCCTCCCCCCTCTCTTTCTTTCTTTTCTTCCTACCTTCCTCTCTCCCTCCCTTCTTTCTTCCTTCCCCCCATCTTTTCCCTTTCCTCCTCCCTCTCTTTCCCTTTCTATAATTAGAAAAGGGTTGCAGAACCTTAAGAAATGAGACTGCTTCCTGGAGTCCATGGTGACTATCTGTAAGAGGTTCCATGATGGTGCTACCGAGATGCCCCCAGGGGCACATAGTAGGCACTTAACAAGTGTTTATTGATTGCCTTCCAGCAAGAACCCATGAGGGGACACTCGGGTAGATCTGGGGATTTCTAGGCGAGCGGTAACCTCAGCTTCTCCTGGTCTTCCATTTAAGAGCCTTTGGGGGAAATGAGCCGAAGTTGCCCCGCCATGAGCTGGACGCCTGTTTCCCTTTCCAGGTTGATATTTCTTTCATGCCGCATCCTAAAAAGGACCAGGTTCCCTAGCTCACTGTCTCCAGACTTTGTTCTCTTCCCTTTTGGGCAAGTAGGGACAGCGCTTTTTCCCACTCCGATCGTGGGTTTCTTCCTCCCTTTCCCCAGCGTCTTTCACCTATCACCGACGATGGTTCGACCATCTTCTTTTACTCTGGGTCTGTCAGGACCCCAGACTCATCCAGGCCTGGGGCACGTGGGCTTGCTCTTGCTATCTCCTCACCTGTCTTGGGGATCCACTTTGGAGGAGCCTTTTTCCTTCTGTCCTTTCCATGGCCAAGGTCATTGTTCCGGGCAGGGAAATTACAAATAAGGTTCAGAGAGCCCTGCCGGCTCTGTTGTCTGTTATCCCGGGTCTGTCCAACATGAGCGGCCATTCTCTTCCGCCTTTGATCTTTCCCAAGTAGAGTTCTTTTAAACAACAAACCACTTCTTTCGTTGTCTTTCATCTCCCTGATGCCGTTCTGGGGCCTCTGTGCCGCGCTTTCAAACGCTTCCTTTCCTCCCTGCCCTTGCCTCCATGTCAGGGTTGGAGTCATCCCTTACTTGCCCACACTCCAGTCTGCTTGCCGCCCTCCTAGGCTTGCTGACATGTCAGTTAATGACCGGGGCCACCCCAGGGATCACGTAGGGCGAGGTGTCCCACTCTCGGGCTGCCCCGGGACCACGAGGCTCTGCTTGGGAAACTGTGGAGCCGGGAACCTGAGAAATGAACAGCAGCCGGGGTAGAGAAAACCCTCAAAAACAAAGTGTGTGCGTGTGAGTGTGTCTCTTGTGCATGTGCTCACGTGTGTGTGTATGTGTGCGTGTAAGTGTGTCTCTTGTGCATGTGCTCACGTGTGTGTAAGTGTGTCTCTTGTGCATGTGCTTGTGTGTGTGTGTGTGTGTGTGTTTGTGTGTGTAAGGGGTGAGACACTCCTACCAGAGGGATGATGGTGGAGCTTGGAGCATGAAGAATGGCTGGCCTGGAAGCATGTTCAAACTGGAGGTTCTGGGAGACCTTCAGGAAGTGTGAGACAATCTCAGGGATGGCTCCAGGGCTGAGGTTCCTGCCCGCCCCTGCCCCGCCCCGGCTCTTGGCCCGCTCTTAATCCCGACTGGGCTCAGGACCACGGCATTTTGAAAATGCTTCGTTCAGCCTTTTACCCATTTTGCGTCCTAGCTCCCAAAACCTCACGTGCCCCGGGCTCAGGGGCTCCCAGGGCATCCAGTAAATAGAGAGACCTTGAATGGAGCCCATATGCCAGGCCTGGTGCCCCGGAGAGAGGCGTGAATGAGCCGGGAGGCCACAGAAAGCAGCCAGGACATCGATATGGGGCTCCCCTCCTCCCAGAACAAACAATTATAGATAAGAGAGACGGCGATGAGAGGAAATCCTTCCCTTTCTTTCATTGCCAAGGAAAGCGATCCAATAGCCTGTTTATGAAGAACAATAAAGAAGACACATGAACTCGGTAAAAGGCTGTTAGAAATACACTGGGCCGCTCCAAAGGCCGGGCCCGGGCCCTGGGCTTGGGCTTCAATAGAGCTGTCAAAAGCAGGGCGGGGGGGGAAGGGAAACTTTGTTCTCCTTTTGGGTGAAAAAGCAGAGCTGGCCTAAGTGCTTGGTTCCAGTTGGCAGCAAGAGTTAGCACTTTTTCTCTGGGACTTGTGAAAGCAATTAGAGGAGCCCTATCGAGCTGGGATTAAATGGAGCCAAACCCAATGACTGAAACTGGCCCTTTAAACCGTCGGCCAAACTCAAACTCTCCACTCAGTCTTTCACTGGAAGTGAGAAGAGCCCTTTCCCTTCCAGGACCCGGGAGCCCAGGACATGGGCTCGGGTAGATGGCTCCTGATGCTGAGAGCTGACCCAGAGGCGCTCATTTCTCTCTGACGCTTTACCATGATCTGGGATTATGCCAGGAGATTTCCTATTTTACTCCTGGTAATGTTAGTTTTCCTCAGATATTGGCAAGAGACAATCCCAGTTCCTCTCTCAAGGTAGAACATGCAAATTGGGTATCAGACAGCTTTTATTTCATCTTCCCCAAGAAAAAAGCAAGTTAGAGATGCAAGGGACTCCCTGAATTCCATGAACAGAAATAGGGAAATATGGGACTTGAACTTGGAATTACTATTGGGCAACCTTTGACATCCTGATGAGTTCCTCTTTTCCCACACCTTCCTATCTTCTAGTGAAAACCAGTGCTTTCCATTTCCCTTGAAAGACAAACATGTTCTGGGACCTCTGGAAAAAAACATTTCCTTCTTATTGAACCTGCGCCGTCAGAGTAACTCAGCACTTTTGCTTTTTTTTGGTAGGATCTCATTTAGGAACTGTGTGAATACTGTTCTTTCTCCAAAGAACTGACTGCATTAGGAAATCTCTCTCTCTCTCTCTCTCTCTCTCTCTCTCTCTCTTTCTCTCTCTCTCTCTTTCCATCCCCTTCCCTCCTTCTCTCCTTCCCTCTCCTTCCATCTTCCTTTCTTCCTCCTTCTCCCTCCCTTCTTTTTTCCTTCCTCCCCTTCTCCTCCTCCTCCTTCCTCTTCTTCTTGTTCTTGTTCTCCTCCTCCTCCTTCCTCCTCCTCCTCCTCCTCCTCCTCCTCTTCTTCTTCCTTCTCCTCTTCCTCTCTTCCTCCTCCTCCTCCTCCTCCTCCTCCTCCTCCTCCTCCTCCTCCTCCTCCTCCTCCTCCTCCTTCTCCTCCTCTTTCTCTTCCTCCTCCTTCTCTCCCCTCTCTCTTATTGTCTGAATTCTTCAACTTGAGGGCTCCTGGATTTTGACCTACTCATGAATCAATCCCCCAAACTAACCCATCCAAAGAAACTTTCTTTTCTCATCACATGACCAGATTCTGGGATTATATGGCCCAGGGGATTCAAATTCTCTCCTCTTCTACACAGTTAAGAACGATTGTTTGGAGGCTACCCTTTCAGGCATAAACAAACATTTCCCTGCCTCTGCCACATGCATCTGCTACAAGTCTTCACCAAGTGCTCCCCTGGGGAGAAAAATCAGATATGAGAAAAGGTCCCCACCAGTCTTCCAAATGAGGAGCTGGTCTGTGGTTCTCCATTTGGTCTTCTCCAAGTCCCTCACATCCCACACAGAAGTAGTCTGTAAGGTCACCCTCCTATACCCCAGAGAGGGACAGCTTACCCCAAAGAAGGCATAGTGGGTCTCACCCATCTATCCAATCAGCTGAAACTTTCTGTCTTGTCAACAATGTTCTCTAGAGAGATACCCCTCAGGTTCCTCCAAAGGTCCATGCTTATAGTCTCAGCATGATTGAACAGAGATTCTCCTGCTTAATTCCACTTAAGGTGTGAGTGCTCACTGGGGAAAAGGAAATCCAGACCCACGAGTGGGTAGGTTTATTCAGTCAGTTCAACACTTCCTTCACTGAGGAAACTGGCCCAGCAGAGCAATCTGAACCCAAGGCTCTCCGGCCCTGCCAATCTTGGCAAGGGGAGATTGACTATTAAGTGGGAGAAATGTCAGTGGCTGACGACGCTTTGCCGGTGTCTTCCTGACCAACGTCTCTAATCGTTTCTTTAGTTTGTATTTTAAGAAGATGGGAAGTGACGCTGGCATAGATCCAAGACATATGGCAGGAATCTGGGGGTGCTGATTCCATTCTGGAGGTGACAGCGTTGGAAGCGTTGAGAGTGGTAGGTTTTCGAGAGCTCAACGAAGGGGAGACGGAATCATTTTTTTAATATGTGTGGACAGTATTATTACTTAAAGTTGGAAAGTGGAGCTCATTTGGAACATTTGGCCTCTATGCTTACTTTCTCCTCTAGCACATCTTTACATACTGAGGGAATACTTGATGAAGATTTGAGAAGGGATTAGGCGAGCTTTGACAAACAGCATTTTACCACAGATGGTGACATCTTCAGAGTCACACAAATGACTGAAAGGTGCAAAGAATGCAAAATCCCACTGTGCTGACAATTTGGTGCCTCTAGGCAATAGGGACACCCTGAAGATTCTTGGGTAGGGGAGTGACACGGTCATATTTGCACTTCTGCAAGGTTATTTTAGCAGAGATGAGTAGGAAGGGGGAGAGGGCAACCAAGAGACTGATCTGCTCCTGAGGCTGAAGGGAGATGATGCAAGCAGAACACTCGCTCTGGATCACTCCCAACCTTGTGTGGTTCTCTCCATTTCTGGCTCTCTGTGATGCCGGACTTCTTATTTCTTGAGGTTGCTTCCCTGCTCAGGTAAGAGTCTCTCTATACTGGGTCTTGTTGGAGTGAGTGTCCCTTCTCACTGCTGGACAGTCTCTACTGGACAGTAGCTACATTACAAGTAGCTAATGGGAGGGGAAGTGAGATCTCTCTTTCTTGCTGCCCTCTGGCGTGGGCGAAAGAGGCTTCTCCATAGCTGCCTCCAGCTCTCCAGATCTCAAAGCTGAGTTCAGAAATGTGTCCAGGGTTGACTCTTTATTAGCTCCTGGGGTGTGTATGGGGAAGCTCTTTGCTCAGCCTCTCCTGCTTCCTTCTAACTCAATGCAAGAAAAGTTTGCATCTCATAAAAGGTAGGACAGAGGTCTTTCTTTGTACTTGGTCTAGTACCTTGGGATTTTGTTCTGTGCCTTGTGTAAGCATGGCAATTGAAGTGTGTGTGTGTGTGTGTGTGTGTGTGTGTGTGTGTGAGTTTGTGAGTGTGTATGTAAAATCTCTCTCCTTTTTTTTTTAAAACAAAACAATGGGTTCGTTTATTTAGGGTGCTTCAGAGAACTGACATGGCTTCTTCCCTGCCCCCATCCTCTACTCAAAGATTGGGAACGGAGCTGGGAGACAAGTGCCACAGAGGCAGGGCATTGGAACAGCCCTGGCCCATCCTCCCCCTATCCCCAGTAGGGTAGCAGCCTATACCTCCTAAACTGGGACAGCAGCTGACAGCACAATAGGATGAGGAAGGACAAAGAAGGACAGGGGAGGGACCCAGCCAGGGAGCTCTCCAGAGTCCTGGGCAGGAGGGAAGAGGCAATCTATTATAATCCATAGAGAACCTCCTCTTTGGCTCACCATTTCTCACTCATGCCTCAGGTTGCTGAAAGGGGCCGGGGGTTTCGTAGGGCTCTTCCTAAGCAGTGCCTGACTGGTTCCCCATCTCTGACGCCCAGGTATGGAAGCATTACTCCGAGGGATGACCTGGGAATAGAAAATGCTCTGCTAGGTTCTGGAGACGGCAAGTGAAGCTCAAAAATCTATTGTGATTGGGAAAGGGGCCTAAAGCTGGGAGAGAGATACTGAGAAGGAGGAATCCCCAACAGAGGCAGCCATTAGTCCTTCACACAAAGCATTACCTCGCCACATGTGACCTAGCACCTCTCCAGAATCCCTGGTGAGCGGCCCTCCCGTAGCTCCTTTGGAGCCCTCTGCTGAGGTTCCACTAGGGAACAACTCTCATTTTAAGCAATTGACATTATCAAACTGCCCATACCCTTTGACCCAGCAGTATTCCTACTGGGCTTGTATCCCAAAGAGATTTTAAAGGAGGGAAAAGAACCTGTATGTGCAAGAATGTTTGTGGCAGCTCTCTCTGTAGTGGCCAGAAACTGGAAACTGACACCCAGCAGTTGGGGAATGGCTGAATAAATTACGGGATATGAAGAAACTGAGTCTGAAAATTGGCTCTTAAGTTTGCTTGCTGGGGACAAACAGAAAAGTTGGATCTTTCATGGGTAGCTTTGAGATTCTTGAAGATCAGCATCATGATCCCTGCCTGGACAGCCCTGAACTCAGGGAAGCCATAGAAAGATAGACTAGGACAGGGAACTTCATATACACATGAAGAGAAAAGCCAGGTGTGGGCGAGATCTCAGTTGGGGTTGCCCATCCTTCCCATTGCTCTGAGAGGAGAGAGATCAGTGCAGACTGGAGGGGGCAGTCAGAGCTACTTACGCCTGGAAAAAACACCCTTTCCAAAGTGCTCCTATTTACCCAGGGAGGCCTCTCCTATTCATACAGACACTGGGATCTCAGGTTTTGAGATGAATGGCTGCAAAAAGTGGACGGACAAGTCTTTTCCCTTTAAGTCAGTCAATAAACATTTATCAAGTGCTTTCTGTTTGCCAAACGCTGTGCTAAAAGCTGAGGCTCCACAGAGAGGGAAAAAGTCTCTGCTCTTAAGGAGTTCACAATATAATGACTTCTGGAAGAAGGTAGGATTTTCTCTGGGACTGAAAGGAAGTCAGTTCTCAGAATAGAGAAGGGAGAACATTCTGGGCGTGGGGGACCCAAGAGAACAAGCCCAGAGCTGAGACACGGAGGGATTTGGAAGAAAAGGGAAAGAAGCTTAGAGGCAATTTAGTGCCAACTCTCTCCTTTTACAAATGAAGGACTTGAATGTCAGAGAACTTCACTGACCTTAAGGTCCCAGAGGTTCTAAGTGACAGATCTAGAATTCCAACCAGAATCTCTGACCTCAAATCTTCCATTTCTACCATATCCAGTTTCTCTTCTAGGGCTAATGAGACCTGCAGACTCCAACTAATCCTCTGGATCTTTTCTTACACTTTGATCCCATTGATGAGACCCTCCAAAGCTTGTTTTGACAGTGTACCTGGCACATGAATACCCTCATGAGATTTTTTACTGTGCCTCAAATCCCTGAAGCCTCGCGCCATTTGAGAAGCTCTTTAACCATTGCTTCCATTAAAGCTTCATAATGACCATGAAGGGTAAATAGAACTCCTAATATTATCCCCTTTGACAAATAAGGAAACAAATGAGTTATCGTAAAGCTCTGGATGCTCTGTCGCCTCAGCGATTATTCCTAGAATATGGGGACCCGACGTCTCTGATGCACTTCTCATGTCAAAGTGTGTGTTATATTCTAACTGCCCCTCCTCCAGTGGGAGCTTCCAGATGTGGGGGCTGGAATTTCTCTGCAATCTGGCCACATTCTCAGGACCCAGCGTCCGGGGCTTACTATACAGCAGGTGCTTAATCAATGTCTGTGGAACTGGATCGGGCCTCCTCCCTCATAAGAGCCTTCACATTTATTCAGTCACAAAGACTCTGCAGAGGGCTGCAGCCAAGTTCAGCACATCCTTCTGAGCCAATATTTTTCTTAAGTAGGAAGTGGGGATTAAGAACTCTTTAGAATATACCTGAAGGAGTAAAAGACTGTGTGCTCCTCTCAACTAGAGAGAAAACAAATAGGGCTGTCTCTTTTAAAGGTAAAAATAGTTCAAGCTTTTTTGGGGGTCTTAATCACATCGTATTCAGAAGGTGTTTGGTAGCCTGGCTCAGTGGTTCAAGCTGTGGGGCAGGCGTAGTTTGTGGTCATGGGAGATGTGCCTTTTTCTGCGTCATGCATCTTAATTCCTCTTTTATGATCTCTACAAAGGAGCATTGTCAGGAAAGTGTGATGGCCCAGCGAAAGCAGGGACGGTTTGGACTGGGCCAGGGCTCAGTGTGGGAAAGAGCACAGGGCTTTAGAACGAGGGCTGCACTGTACAACGGCCAATCCTCCCAAGAGGCTGAATTGGGGTGAGGGGCAGAGCTGGAAGTCACACCCAGAGGTTGGGAACGGCTGGCTTCAGGACCGCGGACAGCGGCAGCTCTCTGCCCAGCCTCCCTAGGGGCTCTGCCCTTGGTCCGCCCTGCCCTTGGCCCGCCCTGTCTTGGCCATCCTTTCTTTTGCCTTCATTTATCCACCTTTCTTCAAGCTAATAACTTCAGCCTGGCCCTGCTTATCCTTTCAGGCTCCTGTACCATTCCCCCCTGCCTCCACGCCAAGCCTGTTCTTCCTCCCTGACACTGTCCCTTGGCCCGCCTGTCCCCTCCACCCGGAAGGCTCCCTTCTGAGCCTGCCCTCCCAGAAGGCCTCCCCTGCAGAGGCCACCTTCCCTATGGGTCTTGCTTTGAGGGAAGCTCCCGTGTTCCACCGTGGGCTCCTCGAGGGCCCCCGGCTTCCCTGCCTCTGGGTTTCCAGCCTGGCCGGTGGCAGCCACTTATCAGTCCCTCTGCTTTCTGATGGATTGCGATTCCATTTCATTAATGAGCCTGAGTTTTACACTAATTGTATCCTCCAGCTGACCATGAGAGAGAAGCGACTGGCTAAGGCTAACGAGCCAGGATTTCAGAGCACAGGAAGCCCCAGAGTTATAGGAATAATTAGTGTTTACACAGAACTCCGAGACTGGCCAAGTCCTTCACAAATATTATCTCGCCTGATTTGGAGCCCACAACCATCCCGGGAGGTCGATGTCATTGTATTAACCCCATTTTACAGCTGAGGAAACTGAGGTAAACAGAGACTATGTGGCTTGCCCAAGCTAGTGAGCACCTGAGGTTGAATTGGAACTCAGCTCCTTGTACCTCTGGGACAAGGACTCTACCCGTTATCTTGAGTCTGGGGGGCTGCTCTCTGGGACGCCCTTCACCAGCCTTAAATATGGGAATCCATGATCTTCTATATGTGTTCCTTGGCTTTTTTTGTGTATTCCTGGGCTGAATTGACCCCAGACTCACTCAGTCAGCAATCTGGTCCAGCTCCTCAAGCAGAAGTCGAGGATCGTGGTTCACGTCACCTTGAAAACGCCCCATTCTAAGCCCGCGATGGTGGGAGGCAGGGACAAAAGTGGGGAGAGCCAAGCTTGGGGGTGCCTCGGGGGAAGGAAACAAGAAGGGCATGAGGTGAGTTAGGCTTTAAAGGGGAAGAAGCAGAGGAAAGGATGGCCTTTGGCACCCAGACTGTTTGGGGAACAAAGGCGTGGGTGTCCTGGGCTGGGAGCTGGCAGTACACCGAGCGTTCAGCCCAGTCTGATGAGGCACCCCGCCCCCGTCTCCGCAGCTCCTGGCAGGCCCCAGGAGGCAGTTACCTGGAAGGAAAGGTTTCTTTGCAAAGGAAATTCGATTGGGGAACACTCGAGGAGCGGGGAAAGAGAGAGCCCCGGGGCTGCGGCTTAGTGGGACAAGGGGGAGCTCTCCCGGAGCTGCTGCTGATTAGGGTGTTGCTCTTCCTGGGCTTCCGGCTGGGAGTTCCTCATGGAACAAAGGCTGAAGAACAGAGCCATGGGCTGGCAAGCCCGGGCAGAGGCCCACAGGCGTGTGAGGGCCAGGGAGAGGCCCGGAATCTGACTCCAAGCTCTGTGCGAGGCCCTGGGCCTCGGGGAGCCATGGGCAGAGCCTTCACTTTGGGAGGCAGAGAAGCAGACCCGTCCCGCCTGCCACAAAGCTGAGCATGCCCGGGACCGGGGCCAGCCTCATACCCGTCTGGTCTGTGGAAGGAGGCTCCGCAGAGGGTGCGGCCTCCAGCTCTGGGATGGGAGGCTGCCCTGGAGAGCATCCTGTCCTCCATGTACTCCCCGTTTCTGCTTCTCTCTCAATCTCTGCTTGGGTCTCTCCTCCCCGGGAGGTGCTTGTAAACTGAGCCACTGTGACTTAGGATATGGACCACAAGGCTCCCCACGTTCCCAAGAGCTCCCTGGGCTACTTCCCTGCGTAGGGTTACAATCCCCAGCTCCCACCTGAGCTCTCTTAGGAGTCCCTGGGATGGGCCAGGAAGGCCGGCACAAAGCTCCCCGCCTCCTCCCCCAGGCAGGAGCTGGACATGAGGCACATCAGGGTCATGGGGCTGGTGGGGAGCCCAGGCCAGAGAAAGATCTGGAGCAGGAGTACAGGAAGCTCCGAGGGGTCAGACTAGAAGGCGCTGAAGGGAGCCCTGCTTTGGCGAGGGGGTCTGGGCTTGTCCCTCCCTCCCCATCGGCCTTGACTATCACCATTGTTGCCTCCAAACTCTTGGGGGGATGTGCTCCTGCTGCTCTGCCTGGGGAGGGGAGGCTGTGGATTTACTCGAACCTCGGATTGTCTGAGTCTGAAACCTTGAGGAATGGACTGGACGGGTGTGTGGCAGCCCGGCAAGTGGGGATAAGGGGAGATCTGGGGCAGGGGAGGGACATGGCCAGATTCAGATTTAGGGAGAGGAGAGCCTGGAGGGAGCCTCCATTAGGAGGCCGTGGCCACCGTCCAGGCGGAAGGCAGCGAGGGCCTGAGCAGCTCGGTGGTACCGTGGAGAGAGGGAGGGTTCAGGACCACCTGGATTCAGATTCGACCTTAATCCATTGCTCTCTGTGTGATGAAGCCCTCTGCTTCAGACCCCTCATCTGTAAAATGGGGATGATGTTTCCTTCCTGTAGTCTGTGTAAGGTGCTTTGCCAACCTTAAAATGCATTAGTCATTCTTGTTACAGTGTTGATGATGATATGAATGGACCAAAGAGGGCAGACCGGAGGCATATCGTGGGGCTTGTTCAAGGGCTGCCTCTTCCATGAAGCCTTCCTGATTGCCCCGTAGTGCTGGAGTTCCCTCCCCTTTCCTCCCAGAAATGGAAGGTTCCCTCAGCAGATGGTGGTGAGCGGGGTCAGCAGGAAAGAGAAAAACCACAAATGTCGGAGGCTTCAGATCTGGACAAGAGGGAAGAGGCCGAGAGCTCAGCAGAATGAGGGGGGCGGAGTGAGAGGAGCGAGCCCGGGAAGAGCAGGGACCTTGTGTGGGATGCGCCGAGTGTGAGACGGCCCAGGCTGTCCATAGACAATGGGCAGTGTGGCCGGCTGGGGCGCTCCCGAGAGAGAGCATGTGAGTGAGTGTGTACGGTGTATGTGTGTGTGTACATGTGTGTGAGCGTGTGTGTGTCTAGAGATGATGGAATCCCCAGGATTGAGCACCGTGTGCAGCCAAGGGAAGAAGGCCTAGGGCAGCGTGGGAGCCCCACCCTCCGGGGGAAGGCGAGCTGTCTCGCCAGCGTTTGGGACATCACTCTTGGCTCTGGTTCAGCCAGTGTGGCCACTCGGCCACAGCGCCCCACAAACCCCCTCGAAGCTCTCCATAAGAGGGAGACCCGTCCATCGCAAGGATGTGTGAAGTTCTGCTGAGAGGCCCCGGGGAACAAGGTATGAAGGGAGTTCACTGTGTTCAGCAGCAAACAAATTACTGGGGACCTTGGAAAGGTCATGTTCTGTGCACTGAGGTGGAGGGCAGTCAGGCTGCCCAGAGATAGGAAGAGAATGCACGGGGAGGAAACTCAGGCACTGACTGTAAATGGGCCTTCCTAGAAGTTTGGCCATGAAAAGGAAGAGAGTTACAGTATGGGAACCTGAGGGAGGGCAAGGTCAAATGGAAGTTTTCTAGGGGAGATCTGGGTATGACTGAAGATAGTGGGAGAGGATCAAGAAGAAAGGGAGAGAGCGAAGATGTGAGCACGTCTCGTAGGTCCAGGCTCCCAAAGGCAGAGAAAAGGACGGGGGCAAGGACAGAAAAGTTGGCCACAACAAAAAGAAGGACCTCACTTTACCAGAGATTGGAGAAAAGAAACCAACTGGGAGATGAATAGGGAAGGTTCGAAGTATGAAGAAAGGGAAAAGAGGGAGCCAATGACTGGTGGACTCTATACTGGGAAATAGGGGATGGTGACAGCTGCTGAGACAGGGAGTGGGGGAAACATAAAGGGTTTAAGAAGGGGAGAGATGATCTCAAAGAGTTGCTATGAACTTGAATGTCCTTTTTGGCAAGTACACTCTGTCCCAAGTCCTAAAACCTCCCCCCAATTGACGTTTTCTGTTCCAAGAATTCTCCCAGCTCTGGCCATCCATAGTCTATTGCAGTAATATTCCTCACAGTAGTCACATTCTATACTCTCTGTTCTGAACTCCCCCTGAAACCTAAAGTTCTATGTTCTGATAACCCCCCCTCACAACTTGAGCGTTCCATGTTTGTTTTAGCTCAGTTCTTTGTTCTAAGTTCTGTCTTAGCTTTGACATTTCCTGTTCTGAGATCCTTTCACACTCTTTTCTCTCAGATATGATATTCTCTGTCCAAGGGTCCCTCTGATGATGTTCTGCATTTTAAGTTCTAAGGGACCCTTCAGCTTTGTCTTCTTCTGCTGTAAGACCCTTTCCAGTTCTTTCAGCCCATGTTCTGTGTTCTACAGTGCTAGAAATAGACCTACCCCTATTTTCTGTCCTGATGCTAACTGTGTGGAATAGAGAGATAAGGTGAAGAACTTACAGGAATGTGTGAATTCTTTTTCTGTATTTTATTTTCATTATTTCTGTGTCTTCGTGACCTGCATAAGTACAATAGGTGCAGGGCCATATCTACTTGAGCCTTGGCCAGCTATAAATATATTTACTTAACCCGAGCTGATGACATTTATCAGTATTTGACATTTATCGATATTTAGACTATTAGTTTAAACTTGTCTGCTTCATTATCTAAAGCCTGAAGGCCCGATTTTTTATTTCCCAGAAATCAGGTGATTTCAGGGAAACAGAAACCTTCCATTCCAATCTCTCCAGAGAGTAACAACCAGTTAGATGCCTCCCCCTCCCTTCTCAATGCTCTCTTACTTGTGATGTCATCTCTTGTACAAAAGCGGTGTATCTTCACTACTTCTTTAGCCCTCCTACCGCGAGTTTTTGCTTTCCCTTATCTCATGGTGGGACTGCTCATCCTCATGAAGGTTCAATAAACAATCTTTCTGCTTTTTACTTTGAGTGTCTCTGAGTAGTCATTTTGGGTAAGGGTCTTTTTACGTCCCACACACTAACCAATTTTCTTAATTTTTTTAAACTGAATAATGAATTTCTTCATTGTTTTGTGATCCTAGATTTTCCAAACATTGATCTATTTTATGTCTTTGGTTTTGGTTCTGTGTTATCCAATATGCCCTACTGGTTCATTTTTTTTTTAAAGTCTAATGCCAGGGGCAGCTAGAAGGGGCAGTGGATAAAATCCCAGCCCTGGAGTCAGGAGGACCCGAGTTCAAATCAGGCCTCAGACACTTCACATTCATTAGCTGTGTGACTTGGGCAAGTCACTTAACTCCATTTTCCTTGCCCAAAAAAATCCAATTCATTACCTTGGGGTAACGAAATCTTTCTAGCATAACCAGATCAGTTCTATAAACCTCTTTATTTCTTCTTTTCCTTCATGATTCACTTTGCTATCCTTGCACATCAGAGGTGATATGGTATATGGATAAAGTGCTGGACTTGGAGTCAGAAGGATATGAGTTCAAATCCTACTGCAGATATTCACTGGCAGTGTGACCCTGGGCAGACCATTTTACTTCAGCCTTTTTCAGTTTCTTCCTATGTAACATGCAGATAATCATATCTATGGTACCTACCTTCTAGGACCATGGGAAAAGTCCCCCAAATTACATGTATGTTTTATGAAAACATTTTAAGGTTTCCAAATGTTAAAAAAATCATGCAAATATCTTTTGTTATTATTTGTTCTTCCCTCTTCGCTTTGTTAGGGGAAGCTAGGTGGCGCTGCAGTGGATAAAGTACTGGGACAGGCTAGAGTCAGGAAGAGTCATCTTTGTGAGCTCAAACCTGGCCTCAGACTCTGTGTAATCCAGGGCAAGTCACTTAACCCTGTTTGCCTCAGTTTCCTCATCTGTAAAATGAGCTGCAGAAGGATGGAGTGAACCACTCCAGGATCTCTAATGAGGTCATGAAAAGTCAGACATAACTAAACAACAAAATTTATTTTGTTAGCATTTTACTTATTTCTAGAAAGCATACTTTTGGTATCTGTATGAAGGCTATAGATTAGTTTGGGTAGTAGTGTAGTCTTTGTGTGTGTGTGTGTGTGTATTTGTGTGACATTCTAACTTTGTTTTTGTTAATTTTTTTGTTGGTATTTGAATATGTTCTTCTTGTTCTTGTTTTTCTTCTCCTTCCCCTTCCCCTTCTCCTCACCTTCCTCCTCCTTCACCCCCACAGGTGATCAGATATCTTTAAGAGCTTTTGTTCTTCCATATTCTCTAAACCTCCATAAATGAATTCTTAATAGAGATCGAGTCCCCTAAACCTAGCCAGCTGCAGAATCCAAACGAGACAATCAGATACGCTTCCCGATGCGCTGATTTGTCCAGCCAGGCCACCTTGCCATTTGGCACGTCACCCCAGAAGATACCTTCTATTCCTTCCTTTCCCCCCCGCTTCTGGCACAGTAATTTGACCGACATTTCCATTTTTTAAGTTATGTAACTTGGTTGCCCCATGTATCCGCCCGCCATGCCTGTGATGCCCCAGACACTCCCTTCCTTGACCTTCACTCCTGTTTATGTGTTGTCTCCCCCGCAAAGGTGGGATGTTTTTACCTTTTCTTTTTGTGTCTCCATTCTTTGTCACAGGATTTGTTTTTGTTTCCGTAGCACGTTAATGGCTGATGGGGGACCAGAACTTCTATCCCTCATGCTGAGTCCTTTCAGATGTCTTATAGATTGTACAGGAAGTTCACTTGGGGTATGGGTCGGAACAGTGGCCATTGAGTTATCTTCTTACTCTGAGACTTTTAAAATTTCATGTTTGTTGATTCTTTCAAGGTGATAAGTTGCCATTGTGTTTACCCTTTTGTTCCCAGGGTTAACTGCTCCCAACAACCAACAGAGTCGTTTTGGGGGGATGACTGAAGAGCCCGGAGAAATGAGTTTGGAGGACTCTTTGGTGGGCTGCAGATAGAGGTGTGGGGAGAAACCTTCTCCCTCTGGGACATGCCCAACAATCAAGCCCAGCTGTTGGGTTCAGCTCGGCTGCTGACACGCCCGGCGCACAGATGGAGAACCCGGCAGGAGGGTCCCAGCCCAGCGTTCCATTCTGTCAGGAACCAGGCAGAGGGAGAAGCTTTCTGACACTTCTGCTTGGGGCGCAAAGGAAATGCTGGTGTCTCCAGGTTATATTCATAGACCAAGCATCCCTGAAGCCCCCATGGGGGCTCATTCTGCATGGTTAAGGGCCCTGATCACTTTGTCTCGGGGAGAGCTGGGTGCTCTCAAAGGCTCATTAAATAACTGTAAAGGACCCACAAAAGATGTCCCCCAGGGCCTCCAGGACTCCCAGACTCCCTTGCCTATCAGCCCTCACTCGGGCCAGCCCGGCTGTGCTCTCCCAGGAGTTGCCTCTAGTGCCTTAGACCCTTCCCCAGAGCTGCCAGGTGCTCCCTTCAATCCCTCCCGATGTCACAGCTGTCCCTCACACTCTGGTGGGCACCCAAGGGTGTTGGCTGAGGGGGGAAAGGAGCCCGTGCCAAGCCAGCTCACTGTTCCAGGTCTGGGTCTAGGAGAGGAAGGAGCTGTCGGGCCTCTGGGCAGCAGTCACTCCCCATCATAGGGACAGAGAGGCCCCCTGCTAGACTGTCCCATCCTGCCTTGCTCCTGGGCTCCTTCCCCTCCCTCCCTGGGACTCTAGATGGATAGGAGAAGAGGAAGGGGCTCCTGGGAGTTTTCCTTTTCATCCTCCCCCTCCTCTGTTCTCCCTTCCCTTCCAGGCCTCCTCTCTCCTTCCCTCGCCCCACTTTGTCCTCCCCACATGCTCTACTCATACACTCAGGCTCAGAAAACTATTTTCTGCTTCATGCCTTTGAGTATTTGTCATGCTGGGTGGGTGCTTCCCTCGGGAGCAAAGGTTGCCAGTTGGGTCCTTTTCCCAACCTCTTCTTCCTCTTCTTCCTCTCCTCTTCCTCTTCCTTCTCCTCCTCTCCTCTTCCTCCTCCCTTGAAGAGGAGGGCTTGGTGGGTGGGGTTTCTGAGAGGGGGCCACGTCCTCCTGGCTCCCAGCTGTCTGGCCTGGGTGCCCTCCTCTTGGGGGTGGCTGGCTGTGGAAAGACCCCTTCTCCCTCCTGCTGCTGCGGGCGGCCATTCCTGAGCCCCGGGGAAGAGCCAGCCCAGCCGGCCGACTGTCCACGTTTCGGGGCATTTGCACCTTGGAGTTGGGGGCTCGGGCAATGGCTCCGTCCCATGGCTAGGCTTAATGGGGTAATGAAGATGCTGACAGAGAAACTAGTCACGAGCCGGGATGTTTTGGTCTGTGTTTAACAACTGGCTTTCCAAAAGTCCCCGAGCTGCGCTTTGGAGTTTCGTCTCCACTATTGACGTACTCTTCATCCCTCCTAAGTCTGGACCATCCACACAAGCCCAAGTCGAGCCCCGATTTGGAACGTTGCTGAACTAGGAAAGTTTATGCGGAAAATTGAAGAAGGTGCTAGAGCAGCCCCAGCATGCCCCGGGCCAGACAGTCTCCCTGGCAGCACATGCAGCTGTCGGCCCTGTGGATGACCCGGTGCCCTCTGGGCCCATCGAACTCAATCGAATCCACTCTTTCCCCGCTTTCCTGTGACTGCTGAGAATCCTGCCAGGCCCTGGATCCCCAGGTCCTGAGCAGGGGCCAGAAGCTCCCCCTGCCTCCTCTGGATCCCCCTCCCTCATTTCCACCTTCCCAGCTCGGACATCCTCCAGTATCCCCCTTCTGCAGCCTTTGACTTGGGGTTTTCCCGGGCTGCTTGGGTATGGTTTGTCCCATGTGCCATTGCCCCAGGGCCGGTAAAGGAGAGAAGGGGCAGTTTGTGTTGGGAAAGGATTAGGAGCTCTTCCTTTCCAGGAGGAGGAGGAGGAGGGCCGGCCCTTGCAGGGCGTGGTGGGCCCTGTCAGCGCAGGCCCAGAAGCTGGGAAGGGCAGATCCGGGAGGGGCTTGGCTTGTAGTGGATGAGCAGGGACCCCCGCAAGCCTGACCCCGGGTCAGCAGCGGCACCGTCTGGGGGCCGTCTCCCCTCCTGTATGTGTCTGCATCCAGCGGGCACATTAGCTCCCTGGGACTGCATCTGAGCTGGCGCAGCCATCCCCTGGGCATGTTAAGCAGGGCATGGGCGTCGGAGGCAGTGTGGAGCCTGCCTTGCATGGTGAGACCCTCATTAGGGACCCGCACGGTGTGTGTCTGGGCAATGGCGGGGACAGTTAAGGACCGCTGCCCTCCCCACTTCAGCTCGCCCGGCCTAATGAAGCCCTGGGGAAAATGGGGCGGCTTCCACCGGGAGTTTCTGATTCATTTGTCGCAGCTACGATCGTCTTCTGGGGGAAGACATCCAACATGTCAAGCAACGGCCACTCATCTTAATTGTAATCACCGACCCCTCTCCCCCCCAAGCAAGGAGCCTCGGGACAGCCGGACAGGAAACTCCCTCATCCCCCAACAGGTCCAAGCTGAGGCCCCCGTATCTTGTTGGCTTCCAGCGTCAGAGACCCTGAGGCTCCCAAAACTGGCACTCAGGCAGGGCAGGATCTTAGACACGTGGGTAAACTGAGGTTCAGACCTGGAAAGGACCAGTCCTCCGTGTCTCGGGAGTAAGGATGGACTCAGCGTTAAAGCCCTCTCTTCCCCCAGAATCCAAGGCTTCCTACCTTCCTGGGGGCCTGGATGGCCCCTCTTAAAAGCTACAAAATCCCTCGACCGGCAGATGTCAGCACCTCTGGGCACCCGTGGATTGAGAAAATGCAGGCGGCTCAGCCCCGAGCCTGGCGGCTTCTCCACTCCGAGCTGGCAGGGACCCCGGGGAAGCTCCCGGACGTTCGGGCGCTCAGAGACGGGGTGCCGTTTTCGGCTGTGTTGATGTATTCACTCGGAAGATAACAATATGGAAGAAGTCTGGGGGAGAATCAGACACGGCTCCATCCCGGCAGCTCCTCAAGGCGCAGAGTCTGTGCAAATCTCCCCAGCCCACCCTGGCCCCTGCATCTTTGGCTCACTTACTGGTTACTAGTTTTGAAGTATATGTCTCCACTGAAGTCATCGAGAACCTGGGAACGTCATTCTCCCTCCCCTCCTTCCTTCCTGCCCCATGCCAAAACATCCGCAAATCTGTGGGTGCTGACTTAGGGAGACAAGGGGGAATATCCCAGAATATCTTTGGGTTCTCCATGCATTTTTGGGGAGCCAGAGGAGAGAGCCTGTCCCTGGGACGCTTTTCAGCGCATGACTTGGCACGGCAGAGCTCCCCCGGGACCTTCGGATTATCTTCCTTCCCTTGTTTCAGCTCATTAGAGAACAAACCAGTGGCTTTCCAGCCCGTTACAGGCCGGGCAGTTTCTCCGAGGTCACGTTTGTGTGGCTGAGACCAACTTCTCGCCTCTCTCCTAAAAACAAGAGCAAACCCAGAGCAAAGGAACAAGCATGGGAGCATCTTCTGTTAAACTGTGGGGGATGGACAGGGCAGAAGGGCCTGGGCTCAGCCACAAGCTGCCGTTGGGGGCGGGAGGCTCTGGCTCAGAGATCCCAGAGAAAGGCCCCGAGAGCCTTTCGTCACATACAGAAGCCTCTTCTTCTGGGAGGGAGGTGAGAGGAGTGGGACTGGTGGCCTCCTGCTGGGGGTCACAAACTGTCCCACTATGGGGCTGATTGGGGAACACGCCTGGGAAATGATGGAGGACTTCCTGTGGCCGCCCAAGGCCCGGAGACCACTCCTGAGACTCACGTGGGGACGCCTGACAGGACCAGGAGGCTTCCAGGAAGCCCTGGACATCCAGGGGGATGACCAGCGAAGGAGTGGGGCTCTGGCGGGAAAGAAGGTGGATGCGGGCAGGGGCAGAACAAGCCCTGGTATGGGTGCGGGGCTCCCGAGCCAGACCCTGAATGGCCTCAGGTTTGCAGAGAGTCTCCCTCCCTCCCAGCCTCTCCAGCCAGGGATGGGGAGCCCTGGGGTTCCTCCCAAGGCCTGCTGGGTGAGCCCCCAACCCCACCCAGGCCAGGGCGGGATGGAGGCACCAGGCAGGAGGAAGTGCAGGACCAGACATGTGGTATCCAAGGCAACAGCCGAGCCTCCCTCAGCAAGGCTGATGGGATGACTCATGACTGACTATGCTTTGCGCCTGGGGTCTCAGTGATAGTTCATTGTTGATTAAGAGCAGCCTGCCACTGCCCTGAGGCGGGGGTGGGGTTGCCCATGCAGGGATGACTCTCCTGGGCCTCCTTCCTAGAAGGCCCTGCTCTGGCCCACCATCCTCATCTGAGAGACCGACTTCTTCCTCCCTCTGTACCTTACCTTGGGGTGCAGAGTCCCGAGAAGCCTGAATGAGCAGGACTTTGGAGGCCATTCCGTCCGGCCCCCCATCATTTAGAGGCTGAGGAGGAATCCGGACCCCTCCCTCTACTTGGCCGTCACGTTGCCCTTTTGGTCCACTCAGACGCCAAGATCCTTTTCAAACAAATTGCTCTGTAGCCACACTTCTCTCTCTAGCACTTCTGAGATGGATTTTTAAAACCCGGCATCAGATTTCCTAACTTTCCATATTTAGCTCCAGGTCATAATTGGACATACTTTTTTATTGGGGAGGTCCCTGGGTGGCGGACGTCTGTGCTCAAGGGAAAGAGACGTGGGGAGACAGAGACAGAGACAGAGACAAAAAGAGAGAGGCAGAGATAAATTAAGAGAAAAAGAAAGAGAGAGAGGAAAGGGGAGAGAGGGAGAGGGAGAGGAAGGGAGGGAGGAGTGGGGAGTGAAGGAGACAAGGAGAGGGGACAGGAGGGCGCAGATGCCAGATGGGCCAGAGCGATGGCCCTGACCAGGGTCCTGAAGGACATGTCAGCGTCCTGAGCCCTCCCTGGGGCCGCCATTGGGCCTGCATTCTGAGCCGATGGGCTGGGAGTGGGGCCGCAGCGAAGGGAGGCTGGAACAGAGACAGCGGGGTACTTGAGTCCGGGTTTGGGAGAGTGGCCGGGATAGGCTGGAGGAGCAGGACCCGTCCCTGGGCTCCGGGGGCTGCTCTGTTAACCTGCATGAGGGAGGCGTCTGGGCTTGGGCCGGCGGCGGGCATTGCCCGGCTGGAGGCCTTTGCAGGGCTCGCCTCCTCTGGCCAGTCCCCGACCACGGCTCTGGCGGCCTCTGCCCCGGGGGTGGGGGGTGGGGCGCCTCTCAGGGTCACTGTTGGCCAACCAGCGTCCACATGCTGAGGGGCTGGGAACAAGCTTCCCTCCCTGGTCCCGGTTGTGTGAAGGCCGGGCCTGGCTGGAGCTAGAGCGTGAGCTCTGCCCGAGACGTCCCTGACTCCCGTGGCCTCTCCCCAGACTCAGGCAGCGCCCGTCCCAGAGGTTTGGTTTCATTCGTTGGGGCGGCCAAGGTGGGAAAGGGGTGTGGCCCGTCCCCAGGGATCCACGAAGCGACTGGATAATCCCATCGAGAGAGAAACGTGCCGCGGATGGCTACGCCGCGCTGGACTTGTAGACTCCCTGCAACTGGAGAGCCCGGCGTCCTTCCCCTCTGCATTTCCAGCTCCCAGCGCCGTCCCTGCCGACATCCGGGGGGCGAGATCAGGGGACGCGAGAAGCGGTTTTGTCCTTAGTGCGCTAGAGACCCCCGGGCGGAAGGGGGAAGGATCCGGGGGTCACCGCGGGGTGGGGCCGCGGAGGCTCTGGCTCGCTCTCGTGGGTACCCCGGCTGTTTGCTTGTGGTATCCCCCAGTGTGTCCGTCCGAGGGGAGGGACTCTCTGCCTCCTTTTGCAATCCCAGTGCTTAGCCTGGTGCCTAATGAATGCTTGCTCTTCTCGGCCCCTTCCTGCGTCCTCCTGCACCTCCCGCTCCTCCACGCGGCCTTCCTTGCTGGTCTCCCACGGCACGGGGCCTCCCCCTCCCCCATCTGCCCTGCCCTCCTCACCCCCACCTTGTCTGCATGGTCTCCCTCCTCTCCTCCCCTCCAGCAGAGGGTCCCTCTCCTATTGCTTCCCAGACACCCTGGGTCTCAGGCGTTATTCTGCTACCCGAATGCCCTTATGTGCACGTTAGTGCAGTGGCTGGCGCACAGAAGCGCTTATTAAATGTTTGTTGACCGACAACTAACAATTTCTAGATTTGCCTCAGTCGTAACTTGATCCTCCTGCAGTGTCTCCGCTGGAGATGATGCTCACGTGTCCAGGCGGAAACCCGTGTCCTCTGGCTCAAGGACTGGGTGGGAAAGGACCTGCCATTATATGGGGCAGGAAGCTCCTGAGAGGCGAGCAAGGGCCCGGAGAAGGGGCTTCCGCTCTTCCACGGAGCGGGACAGCCCAGTCATGACCAAGTGGGGGGGAGGCTGCTGCCACTGGGACTCCAGGCCCACCGAGGCACCGTCCGGGGATGGAGGACAGGGGACATCTTTGTGCCGGACGCAGGGTGGGATCTGCCCCCGCTGCCGCTTCGGCTCTTCCTCCAGGAGGGAATTGGCCATCTCCTAATGTGTGTTCTTCAAGTCATTTGTTTTCTCTGGTCTATTTTTCCCTCCCCTGCTGACTGTTTTCTTGAAAATAGCAGGGAAACGCAGCCAACGTGGAGGCAGATTTGTTGGGAGGCTCCCTAGCAAAGGCAAATAGGGAGTGCGGCCAGTGCCCGCTTCCCGCTGCTGTAACCACTGCTCGGGCTTTCCCTGAAAGGCCCGGTGGCCACTTCACGGAGCGTCCGCTGGGTCTCTGCAGGTCGGCCCCGTCCTGCCCTCCCCCTTCCCACTGAGCTCTGATGTGCAGGTCCCAGGGTGTAACTCCATGTTACAGAAGAGATAACAGCAATGACTCCTGCACAGTCTCCCTCTCACTGGCCGATGGGGAAGCCTGGGGAAATCTAACGGTGTCTTTGCACTCATTGTTTTTCTTCTGTTGCAGCTTGCGGACGCCCATGATTCCCGGGGTTTGCATCGTTCCACTCCCATAAAGATAATCTTGCATAACCTAGATCAGTTATTTACTCTTCCAAGGAGGGAGGAGCAAGATAATTTGGGATTCAGAATTTTAAAAAGGCAAGTTGGAATGAGATTAAATGGACAAAAGGTAACACCGCCTCCCTCGGCTTCTCGCTGCAGTGACCCCTGAGCGGTCATTCCCAGCATGCATCCCCCCGAGCAAGGTCACACTGGGATCCAGACCGGGACGTGCTCATTTCCTTGAACGGAACCCCGGCCTAAACCGTCTTCTTCCTCCAAACCCTTTGTTGTGGCACTTCGGGAAACGAGCCTGGTCTCCATCACTGACCGGCAGCGAGACTGTGCAGAAGTCATTCCCAGGCTTTGGCTAATTATCTCTTCTGTAAAATGGAGGTATGGGAACCCCAAAGCAGCTTCAGTTCGAAGATTCTTTGCTTTGGGGGGTCTAGAAATAACGTTCCGAAGGGAGGGAATGGTCCGAGGTCGTAGAACCCGTCCCGGGCTTCTGAAAGGTCCGGACGTGGAGGAGGGATCAGCTGACTCGTGTCTGGCCCCAGAAGGCCCAGCCAGGAATGATGGAGGAAGCTGCAGAGGCAGATTTCGGCAGGAGAGCCTGAAGTTCTCCCGACCAGGAGGGCTGGCTCAGAGCCGAGTCGGCAGGGGATGGGTTCCTCATCATCTCCGGGGAGAGGCCGGCTGGGCCCCGGACACGACACGAGAAGGGGGGCTTTCCTTTTGTCAGCTGTGGACCAGGACCGATTCCCTGCAGTGCCCTTGGCTCTGACATCCCGTGAGGGATTTGGAGCTTGGGGATCACCTCTCAAGGCCCCACAGCACAGCTGAGGTGGACCTGCTACAGCTTCCCCGCACAAAGGAGAGCTGGGTTTGGAACTCAGTGCTCTGGGCTTTTCCTGCCGGGCGGAGTCTTCGGTGGAGACTTCCCAGGCACGGGGTGGGCGTTGTGAGCCCGGCCTTCGGCTCGCTTCCCCCGGGTTCTCTCTGTCCCAGCTCCCGGCGTGCAGAACCTCGAGGCGGGAGGCCCTCGCTGCTCCCTGCAGCTGGCCGGCTTCATGCGGCTGAGCTGTTCTGTGGGAGGGAGGACGGCTGGGGGAAGACTCCCTCCGAGGTGCTCCCTCTGGGACTTAGAGGAAGCAGCGTCTGAGTGCTCTAGAGTTGGGCCAAGATGACACGTATTAATGGGACAGACAGCAGCCTGAAGCCCAGATGAATGATTCTGTCTAGGGCCTCGTTTCGGCTGGGGACACGCTCGCTCACCTGCTTGCGATTTCGAGCTGAATGCTGGTTCCTGGAGTGGTTTGGGGGTGAAAAAGCAGCCTTTCCTCCAGATGGGCCGGGGCTGACCCACATAGTGCCCAGCAACCAGCAGAGGATCCCACTGACTTCTGGCCCACGAGGCTCTGAAAGAGCCCCCAACGTCGCCCAAGAGTCCCGGGGCACCTGCTCTGTCTCTGGCCCTGGACTAGGAGGAAAGAGAGGAGGAAAAAGGCTGGGGCTTTTGCCCAGAGGCACACAGTGTACATTTAGAGACATCAGTATCTAACAGAGTTCTCACTGTCGGCTTCTCATGGAGTTAGGGGTGGGCTGAGGTGCGAGAATCCTGGAAACCTAGGGAGGAGCCAGGTTGGGAAGAGCTTTACCCGTCAGAAGGTGAGGGTGGGTGGGTGACATGGTCAGACCTGGAGGTAATGGGGAGCCAGGGGAGCTTGTTGAGTGAGGGGGTGGGTGACATGTCAGACGGTGCCTCAGGAAGACCGTGGAGAATGGACTGGAGAGCAGGGGCAGTGGGGAGGAGGACTGTAACTGGGACATTTCTGCATTACTGGAATAAAGATTCCGACTCTGGTCATGAAGACTCTCCAGGACAAGATTGATGCTAGAAGAACGGCTAAGGTGGGGCTGGGGGAAGAGAGATGGGGGGGGGTCGTCCTTCCTTCCCTGCCCCCCCATCCACACCTTCCCTCCAGTCCATCAGCAGCACCCCAATCCCGAGCCGCAGGACGCCGGGACTCTCGGAAATGCAGGTGGATCCCATTTTAGCCCTTGGTCAGCCCTGGAGGAGACCTGCCAGACGGCGGCAGGCAGGTTTGGGACAGAGAAGGGATTCTGGGAGGCCACATCCTGCCAGAGACCAGGAGCAGAGGGGGAAGGACGCCCAGGGGTCATTGCAGAAGTTTTTAAGGCCCAGCCGGGGGGAGTGGAGGCCTGCCAGGATCCTGTGGGACTCTGTCCTAGCCGGACACTCCGGCTTCAGTTTTCTGGTGACTCCCTTCCATGCTGCTCTTGGGACCGGCTCTTTTCCAGCTCCTCTTTATGGGGGGGGGTCTCCTCCACTGAAATATAAGCTCCTTGCGTCAGGGCCTGCTAAGTTCAGTACAGAGCCTGGAAAATAGCGGGAGCTGCCTCAGTGTCTCTGTCTCTGGCTGCCCCCTTTCTCCTCGGTCCTGTCTTGTTCCAGCAGTGGCTCAGAACCAGGGGCAGAGGTCACGGATCAGAGAGGATGCTGGGAAGGGCAGCTTGGGCCATCTCAGCTCACCCGGGAATCTTTCAGATAAATGACCCGAAGCCCAGAGCTGTGTCTGCTCACACGGTCAGCACTGAGTCCCTGTACCCGCCCGCTGCCTCTGCGCTGTCCGTCCTGGGGACGCGCCCTGATGGGCGGGCTCCGTGGGATGTCCGGGCTCCGTGGGATGTCCGGGCTCCGTGGGATGTCCGGGCTCCGTGGGATGTCCGGGCTCCGTGGGATGTCTGGGCTCCGTGGGATGTCCGGGCTCCGTGGGATGTCCGGGCTCCGTGGGATGTCCGGGCTCCGTGGGATGTCCGGGCTCCGTGGGATGTCCGGGCTCCGTGGGATGTCCGTCCAGCTCCGCGCCACAGACTGGCCAGTAGCCTTGGCTATTCCCACACGCTATGTGCCGTGGGCGCTTCTTGGTGAAGATGTTCAACTGTCTTGGGATGGGGGAGGCAATGCTGCAGTGTCACCATCCCCAGGGCCCCTCCCCCCAGAGCACCCCCCCAGGACCTCCCCAGGGCCCTCCCTCCCAGGATTGCCCCCCCAGCCCCTCTGCTTCTCCCCATCTGGGGCCTTGCCCCGCGTTCACACCCAGGGTCACTGACTGGGTTAAGGTGCCCCCTTGCTTCCCTCCCCTGAACTCCCCCCCCATACAGACACACATACAAGTCCGGGAATCTCCCCTTAGCTCGGACCCTGGAGAAGCCTGCCATTGGCTGGGAGAGAGCCACGAGGGGGACGCGGGGGAGACAGAAGCAGCCGCTTTTGTACGGGACAAAGGGGGGCCCGACGGAATCGCCCTCACTCCTCTTGGCTAACAGGGAAGGCGCAGCTGCCTCGGGGCGTCCATCTTTCCCGGAGACCGGCTTATTCCCCGGGAAGGCCCTTGTGGGGGCGCCATTGATGGGAGAGGAGCCGACCTCCAACAGACTTTGTCCAGATGGAGGGGAGGGGTCCAGTGTTAATGCTCTCCCACCCTTTTTGGGGGGAAGGAGCTAGAATAAGATCTAAAACTTTCCCCATTTCTGATGAAAATTGTCAAATTTTTAGTTCACTGTGTAGCTCCCCTAGAGGCAGCTGCAGGAACGCTGGGTAGAATTCTGGGTTTGGAGTCGGGAGGACCCGAGTTCAAATGTCGCCTCTGATACTTACTAGCTGGGTGACTGGGCAAGATGTTTCCCCATCCTCCGCCTCAGTTTCCTTCTGTAAAATGGGGCTAAGAACAGCATCGGCCTCAGAGCTGTTAAAAGACCAAAGGAGTTAATATTTGTGAAGTGCTCAGTGCAGTGCCTGCTGCTAGTAGGAGCTTAACAATGTTGATTTCCCCCCACCTTCCCACTGCCTAGCGCACAGTAGGTGCTTTGCAAATGCTTGGTGGAAAAAATTCAGGAAAGCGACCAACCTTACCATCTGTTGCTTTCCTGAGGCTAAGCTAAGGGGAGATTCCCGGACTTGTACGGGTGTCCGTATGGGGAGGAGTTCAGGGGAGGGAAGCGAGGGGGCACCTTAAAAAGGGCTCCCGGGCCCCGCTGCCTTTGGAGTGTTTCTAAGTGAGATGTCTCCGCTCCCCCAGGACAGTCGGCGCTGGCGATCTGCGCGCTGATAAATCAGAGGGGTCTCGGAGAAGGCGATCATAAATGTCGTGGCTTACGATCCATTCGAGTGAGTTACGGAACCAATCGCTTTGATCAAGGGCCCAGCTGCATGCGATTAGCAGCAGGATAATGAGATCTGCTGGAAAGGGGGGAGGCTGGGAAGGAAGGGAGAAGGAATGCTGGGAGCCATTAATAAGGTACCTTGCACCAGGAGTGGTTCGCTTGGCAGGGACATTACTCAGGGCGGGGAGCCTTGCCACGACCTCGTGGGGATACGGATGCGCTTCTCACCTCCGCAGCCAGCCCTCTAATAACCAGCCTTTATGATGCTGTGAGAGGCTAACCTTTTGATAATCCATCCATCAGGCCATCAATCAGTAAGCACTTATTAAGCTCTTACTGTATGCCAGACACTGTGCTACCTCCTGAAAACACAAAGATCGAAACAAGTCTTTGAGGAGTTTGAAGACCCAATGAGGAGACGATATGTCAAAACCACGAGCAAAGTACCCCAAAATAAGAGCAAATCAGACCCCCCCATCCCAGAAAAACCTTGGCAGCTTACAGAGCACACTCCCAGAACCCCACGGGGCTGGCAGGACAAGGAGGAACATCCTTGGGAGATACAAGCTGAAGCTCCAAGATGTCACAGAGTGTTTGAGCAACAAAAAGGATTGGTTTGGACCGGATGCCAAGAAAGTCCCCAAACCCCATGCTCTTGCACAATGTGGTGACATGAGGACTCTGGTGGGAGGGGGCAGACTGGGGGTGGAACGTGAAGCTCGTCAGGTCCATAGTCTGGTGGTTAGAGAACCTCTGGGGAAGAGGTGTGTGTGTGTGTGTGTGTGTGTGTGAGAGAGAGAGAGAGAGAGAGAGAGAGAGATAGAGAGAGAGAGAGAGAGAGACAGAGACATAGAGAGACACAGAGACATAGAGAGAGAAAGACACAGAGAGAGGAGAGAGAGAGAGAGGGAGGAGATGGAGAGACAGAGAAAGAGAGAGAGACAGATAAAGAGAGAAACAGGAGAGAGAGAGAGAGACAGAGAGAGGAGAGAGAGAGACAGAGACAGAGAGAGAGAGAGAGAGAGAGAGAGAGAGAGAGAGAGAGCGACCACATCTGCTCTGCCGGACAGGGTGCCTGGCGATGTCCCATCACTAATGTGAAAGTGCTTATATAGGATCATGGGCCCCAATCACCCCTTTTGGCAATCTAATTTGAAATATTGCTTCTGTTGTGAACAGCTTGTTTGCTGAGGGAGGAGGCCGTGGCCTTTTGTACAAGGAAAAGGATGGAATCACTGGGAAGTCAAACATTCTCTCAGATCAGAAGGGAGGAAAGGCAATTGCTGTTAGGCGGACCAGATAGAGAACTGCCCCTCTGATGGTCTGTTTGAAGGTATGGAGATAACCAAGACAATAGTGACCATGGGCGTGTTTGAGGTTCACGGGGAATAAGGCACAAACCTCTACATTAAGCGACTGTTTGGAAGCGTTGAGAAGCTTGAATAAGGAACGTTGAGTTCATCGGTGAATTTCTTGACTTTGCTCTTTGCCTTATAAGGCAGAAACGAGTCCCTGCCTGCCAGAAAGCTTTGATTTGAGACAATGGGAGGAACATAAACAATCAATCAAACAAAAAACAGCTGTTGAGCCTCGTGTACAGAAACCGGGAGAGATGATGGGTGAGAAGGTTCAGCAGCTTTGCCGGGAGCCTATGGATTGGAAGAGTCATTGCTTTGCAGACGGGATAGAAAAAGGCGGCTGGAGGTGCCGCGGCGGAGAGCGGAACTCTGCTACTGCTTCAGCTCACTGCAATGCTCGAGGGAGGTGCTTGTTCCAACAATATCGCTGCTTTCTCGGAGCCCTCTCAAGAGTGGTTGTGAGCAAAAAGCGCCCATTAAGGCTTCATCCCCCAGAGAGTGAGAGAGGAGCATCTTCGTCCATCGGGACAGAGAGACCAGAAGGGGGGCTGCTGGCAAAGGTGCGGCTTTCTGGGGGGGAGTTATTCCTTGAGGGACCACGGACAGCGAGGCTTAGAATTCAGAGTGGGCCTGAGCCCATGGGGTTCCACACGTTTCCCTGTAAGGTTTCGCTATGTGGGCGTCCTCTTTCCCTCTGGACACTGTGAACATTGTTTCTTCATATTGAGGAACCGTTACGGTTATTCTTGCTCTTGCCTTACTGTCAAGTAGATGTTTTATGTGTAAGAGTTAATGAGGTTTAACTGACCTAATGTAAATGAGAAGCTCACCGGGGAGGTCTCAAGCTATGGGAGCTTTGGTTCCGGGTCGTAGGTCCCCCCAAATGTTGACATAGCCACGTAGCTGGATCCCGCCCCGGCGCTCAGGGAACGCCCGGGATATCAGCCCAAGGGCCTCTCGGGGTGAAGGAGAGACGGCCCACAGCCAGAGGAGAGCTGCAGGTGCCATCCTGGGCATCGCCTCCTTGGGCGGCATCACCTCTGGATGTTTGGAGCCAATTGTAGACTGGACTAGGTGGACGCTCACACCGTTCTGTGATCTCATTGAGAACCTAGATTCTTCTAGTGATGTAAAGTGTCACCCACCAGGCTTGACCATCTCACGTGGCTCTCACCTAGGCTCTCCCCAGCGCTTGCCAAAGGGTTATAACCAACGTGCTAGAGACCTTCCTTGCTTGTTCTTCACATAGCTGGTGGTGCAAAAAGCATGACCTAGAATCAGGAAGATCCGATTTCAAACCAAGCCTCAGACACTTAGTCTCTGCATGACCCCGGCAAAGTCACCTCGATCTGACTGCCTCAGTTTCCTCACCTGTAAAATGGGGATAATAAAAGCACCAGAATTGTGATCAGGGTCAAATGTGATAAAATTTGTAACGTGCTTAGAGTAAGTACTTAATGAACATTCTTGTTTTCTTCTTTCCTTTCAATAACTTGTGAGTCAGACCTTTGATGTCCTTGTAAATACATCCTCTGTAGCATGGATCATCTCTCTCTATTGTTGTTGGTTTTTAGTCACTTTTCAGTCATGTTCGACTCTTCGTGACCCTGTTTGGGGTTTTCTTGGTAAAGACACCGGAAAGGTTTGTCGTTTCTTTTTCCAGCTCTTTTTACAGATGAGAAAACTGAGGCAAATAGGGTGAAGTGCCTTGTCCAGGATGCGAAGCATCTGATTTGACTTGATTTGAACTCTTGAAGATGAATCTTTCCGACTTCAGACCTGTCCTCTCTCCACTGCACCATATTCTCTTCAAGCTACTTTCTCTATTTTTGTTCCTTTTTTTTGCCCTTTGTAAGGAAGTGGTGATATTAATATCTTAGGGTGTGATTTCCACTCTTTAATGGAGAAAGTAGTTTATAGTAATATTTTCCTCCATTTTTATTGTTTGTTGTCTTGTTCTGGCGTGTTCTTGATGTTAATATCCTAGTGTGTGATTTCCACTCTTTAATGGAGAAAGTAGTTTGTAGTAATATTTTCCTCCGTTTTTATTGTTTGTTGTCTGCTTTCGATCTTTGTTCTGGCGTGTTCTTGCGATGACTTTGCTTTGCTGGATAGCTGGGCATCCTTTCCTTAGACCGGTCCAAGCAACATCGCTTCTCTCTGGAGAGATGACATTGTTCCTAATCTTCTGTCATCCTTTCTTCGATTTTTATGAAGGAGTTTGGATTTTATCCCAGTGTTGCATGCGGCAGCCATAGCTCTCCATTTGGTAATTAAGATGAACGTTTTCTAAGGTGCTTTCTGTACCTTTTTGCTCTCCTGGTTGTAGCAATTCATTTACAACAATTTAACTTCTGGATGAAATTGGGCAGTTGGTGTCGATGTCACCTCTTTTTCCATTTCCTATTTTTGTCAATAACTTATTTAACAATTTAGAGTTAAATCTAATTATACTCACATCTTCTCATTACTATTCTTTCTTCTGGGCTATAAATTCTTCTCTTAGACAGATAAGTTGTTGATCTGGTTGTGTGTACACAGACAGCTAATTCAGGGAATAACACCAAGCTCCACTGGTTAAAATATAGTCAGTTTTATTCTTTGGGATGTTGTTTGTTTCATATCTGCCAAGTTTTCTTTTGCTGAAAGTGTCTGTGATATGAGGGTGTGTACGGAGGGGAGACATTTCTGTGTAATCTCCAAGTCTTTTATCCCTTTTGTTCTTCTGGAATCAAATTTTTCACATCCTCGTCCCCCTCCTCCCCCTTTTCCACTTTTGCACTGAAGTCACCAAGTATCAGCGTGAAGGCTGATTTGATTTGAAATTTTACTCGGCCATTTCCTCTTCAGACACAGTTGGTAAAGCATCTGAAATGATTTCATCAGTGGTCTTTTGGCCAATCCTTACCAGTCTTGGCCTGTGATGTTTCTGGTGAAGTGATGCTTTTTGGATAACTTTTGAGTGTGATAGAACCCAGTCCTTTAGCTCCTTTCTCTGCCTCTCCCAGGAGGACCTGTGAGACAGTCTTAGCCAGGACTCCCTTCTCTCTTTTTGCTTCATTTATAGCACGCGTATCGGGATTTCTAGGGTTCATATTCTCCAACGATGTGCTCGATATCTGGCCATTGGTCAAGGATCTTACATTTAGCAGACTGATAGTCAAGTTAACATTTATTGATAGGCTAAAAGGGTGGGATTCTTAGCTCCCTTTTCCCGTGCCCCTAACACAGCTCCAGAAAGAGGGGCTGCCTACCACAGAGGGACATTTTTTATTGTTCTTTGTTTGGTGGGTGGTCCTCGGGTGACGTTCCCCTCCACAACCATTTGCCTGGGCTTTAGAAGGCAGAGTTGGGCTTCTTCCAGGACTAAGCTCATGCTATGTAGGCATAATTAATGGAAGCTCAGGTTCACCTCCACATGATAATGAGGAATCTAGATAAGAATTTTGGGGGGACCCCATGAGCGTATTATTTCTGAAGCAGCTCTGGGCAGGGAGAATGCACAAAGGAGAGAGAATGGTGCTCTTTAGTAGCTCCCAGCATTGGACCTGACCCATACAAGCCCATAATCTTGGGGGCTGCAGCTCATGGGGGCTAAGACCTACCCCCTCCTCACATTTCAGGGGCTGGGGAGGACTTGGGGGCTGCAGCTCAGGGGGGCCAGAACCACCCCCTCCTCACATTTCAGGGGTTGGGGAGGACTTGGGGGCTGCAGCTCAGGGGGGGGCAGAACCACTCCCTCCTCACATTTCAGGGGTTGGGGAGGACTTGGAAGCTGTAGCTCAGGGGGACCGGAACCACCCTCTCCTCACATTTCTGGGACTGGGGAGGACTTGGGGGCTGTAGCTCAGGGGGGGCAGAACCACTCCCTCCTCACATTTTAGGGGTTGGGGAGGACTTGGGGGCTGCAGCTCAGGGGGACTAAGACCTACCCCCCCCTCACATTTCAGGGGCTGGGGAGGACTTGGGGGCTGTAGCTCAGGGGGGCCAGAACCACCCCCTCCTCACATTTCAGGGGCTGGGGAGGACTTGGGGGCTGTAGCTCAGGGGGGGCAGAACCACTCCCTCCTCACATTTCAGGGATTGGGGAGGACTTGGAAGCTGTAGCTCAGGGGGACCGGAACCACCCCCTCCTCACATTTCTGGGACTGGGTGGAGATTGTAGAAGCCGGGGACAGAGAAAAGCTTCTCTGCCTGAGAACCCCCTGTTCTGTGAGGAGCTAGGAAGATAATTCAATTCCATTCCACCAACATTCATCAAACGCCCACTTTGTGAAGGGCCCTGCCCTGCACTCTGGGACTCCGGGGATGATAAATGGCACATTCTCTGCCCAAAAGGAGATCTGCTCTTGTGGGGGAACAGGCATCCTGAGCGCCTGACAGCCCTCTGGTCTGCTGCCCTGAAAGGCTGACTGCTCCCAATGCCCCTTCCTGCTGGCGACCCTGGCCTTGCCCTGCTCCTTTCCCAGACCTCCCCCATGTATAGACCCTCCTGTGCCCCTGGCGATTAGACTTGAGGTGAGTAACCAATGAGATACACCCAAGGGGCCTCCCTCCCCACCCTCCCTCCCATTAACCCTGTCTTCCCAAATGGGAAGCTGCCTGGCCCGGAGAGCTCTCACTGACCTGGCAAGAGAGCCTGGGCTAACCTGGCTGACCAACCTGGAGGGCACGGCTCCCTGGCGTCCATGGCTCCCTGGTGTCCACCCCCATGCTCCTCAGCTCCCACCTGCTTCTCGTCCCACCTGAAGCCCAAGCTCCCTCCACCCACCACATATGTCCTCGTCTCTCCCATTTCTGGGGCTCCTAGGGCCGGCCTTTAGCTTTGGGTTTGAAAGAAACTCAAAGGTCATGGAGTCCAGCCCCTTTGTTTTAGAGGTGAGGAACTGAGGCAGAGAAAAGTGACTCCCCAAGTTCTCTCAGCTAGCCCAGGGCCAGGGTCTCCCCCTTTTGCCACAAGGGCCTGCACTGCCCTGCAGATGGTCACTGAGCTGGGGCCCCAGGCCGCAGGGGGAGACTCCCCTCTGTGGGGGGGAGACTTTTCTGTAGAATCACCAAACCCCGAGAAAGGCTTTGCTGTTGCTGCCAGCCCAGCCCTCGTTGGGCCTGGGTCTCGCCAGCTCCCTGGCCATGAAGACCAAGTCCAGAAGCCACTCTTCTGTCGGACCCTTCTGAAGCAGCAGGATCCATCCCGTCCTTACCTGAGATAATTGGGGGGGCAAAGGGGCGCAGGCTCTCTCCCGCCTCTGCTGCTGCTGACTCGAACCCCTGGTCCCTTCGGGAGCTTCTCCCAGAGGCTTCCTGCCAGCGTCCTGGGGAGTAGGCAATGTGAAGGAGAATGAGCGCCCCGGTCCCGCGCTCTCCTGGCCTGGCCTTCGGAGCCACCCTTGGCCCCTCTTTGGGATGTTCTTTCTGGGCTGCTTGTCCAGGATGACTCCGGCCCCAATCAGAAGGAAGCCCTTTTCACCTCATCCCACCTGCTGTGACTCGGCCTCCACTCCCCACCTCCTCCCAGGAAATGGCCCTGGCCCTTGCCCCCTGGGTCCCGGTCCTTTGCTGGCCTGTGCCCTCGGGCCCTCTGGTTCACAAATGCCCCTTGCTGCTGGGTCTATCCCCTTTCTGTCCCCTGGGGTTCGCTGGAATGGAGCTGCCCCCTGGGAACACTCATCTCCACCCTTCCTGAGACTGCTTGTGGCCAGGGGGAAACTGGGGGGCCACCAGGCCGGCTCCTCCCTTGGGGAGCCCCTTTCCTTTCCCTCCTGTTCCCTCCATCGGGTCACTGGCATCTCCTGGTATGTTCAGGCTGCTCCCCCAGGCCCTTGGTGCACGATCCGGCCTCCGGGCTGACTTCTGTCTCAGTCCCGCAGAGCAGCCGCGGAACCTTAGACCGATAGTTAGCAAAATGGGCTCTGCGAGCCCCGGGCCTCGGAAGAACAGCTTAGGGCTCTCCTGCCCATGTACGCGTTAATCCTGAAAAGGAAAACAGACTAAACTTTACGAATGCTCGTCACGCAGGTCACATCGACCCTCGGACTGGGCCCGTCTTCACAGTAGGCCCTGGGGGGAGTCCGCGCCCTGCGCCTCCTGGGCTTGGCCATGACCTGTCATGGGCTTTCGGGGTCACCCCAAGGAGCTGTAGCTAAGGGACCCTCGCAGAAGCAGCCAGGGCTGGGAGGCTGCAGACGGGTGACGGCGCCACCTGGGAGCCACGTGAATGGCAAGGAGCCGGCCTGGCGCAGGTGGCGTTGGCTCGTTGTCAGCCATGTTAGGAGGCCGAGGCACTGAAGATCAGATGGGGGAGACGGGAATATTCCCAGTTAGGGGAAATGTGCATTTAGATCCGGCCTACGCGTGCGCTGTGCCTGGAGACCCGGCTAAGTATGGCGCGAAGCCGGCGATTAGTGAGAGTTTAAAGCTGCAGCGTCTGTCATAGGGCAACCCTGGGAGCGTATCGCCTGCAAATGCACCCCGGCTTTTGCTGGCAAAAACGGCTTTTCAAACCTGCTTAAAGCCCTTAAAGCGCAGTTCCCACCGGACTCTGGAGCCGCTTTCCCTTTCTGAGTAATTGTAAGAACTGGCTGACTGCACGAAAAGGGCCCCAGACCTGGGCGTTGTTGGCGGATGGGGTGCAACGACGCGGACCACGCTGGACAGCCCGGCCACTGGGACGGCCTTTGGCCTCTTGGGCCTGAGGATCCTGGCGGGGGCTCCTCGGCCGCTTGGGTAGCCGGGAATTGAAATCAGCTGACCTTGGCGTCCAGCTCTCAGAGCGCAAAGGGTTAGGGAGTCACAGGGCGGGCATTTACAATCCGATTTGTAATAGGCTGGGGAGAGCGACGGGGGCTTACCTCATCAGGCCATTGGGTGGAATCCTCCGCCTTCTCCACGCTGTCCCCACGGGTATGGTGAGGTGCCTGCCCGAAGTGAGGGGGAGCTCAGAGCCCGTGGCTGGCCCTCCTTAGACCCCAGCCCGGTGGCTGGAAGCCCGAGTCTGGGCCGGATGGCAGGAGTCCCAGGCCGGACAAGCTTCTGCGGCTCCGATCCCAAGAGCGGTCCCAGGCCGTCCCCCAGTTATGAGACCCCTATGCTGTGCGGCGTCAAGGGGCTCGCCCAGAAATCCCCCTAAGGCGCATTAGCCACTGAGGCTCCAGCCCGGTCCCTTGCCCTCTGACTCCGAGGCCCCAGCTCCATTACCGCCACCCCCCTTGGTCTGTGTGTCGGCCCATCTGGCGGATCTCAGACCCTGAAGGGGTGAGGGATCTTGGTCGAAGAGGAGCACGGCCGGAGCTGAGGGGGGGAGGAGGGCTCAGTGCGCATCCATCCTCATTCTGTCTGTCTTCCCTCCTGAGAATGGTTTTCAGTCTTGAAAAGCCAGAAAGACTATGGCTCCAGGGCGGGGCACCCACTACCGGGGCAGCCCTGTGGAGGGAGTTCTGGCCTATCAGCGAGATCCCACTTCCAATCCTTGGGCAGACACGGCCTAGCTCCTGAGGGGCATCCATTTCTCAGCCTTGATTTCCTTCTCTGTAACATGGGAATCACAGGGAGAGCACCTACCTCCCCAGGCTGTTATAAAGACCATATTCGTAAGTAAAGTTCTCCGCCAAACTGAAAGCCTTCATGGTGATGTGACGGGGCAAGGAGCCTGTGGGTGCTGGGGGGCACTGCAGGGGACATGCAGAGGAGACGCTTGGGTCAAGGGCACAGCATGCCCTCTGCCTTTGAGTCCTCAGGCCCTTGGAGGCCTCGGCTCAGAGAGCCTCTCTGCCTCCAGCAGCTTGTCTAGTGAAAGCCTTGGCTCTGGCTTCCCCAAGGGAAGAGCAGCTGCTGACATTTATTGAGGGCTAGCTCCCATCAGCCTTTTCTTGCGGCTTCTCTTTTAGAAAAGAGCCACCAGCAAAGGAGAAAGAAAGAGAAAAGGACCAAAGCAGCAGGTCCCCGACAGCCTTCTCCTGTGGGCTTGCCCTCACTGTCTGGATAACCGGAAGCAGATCCTCCCAGGGAGCCGGCCCCTCCAGCTTCAGCTTTTGTTTGGGCCTTTCTTCTGGCCCCACTCAGGGGCTTCACCTGAGTTCTCCAAGCACCTCCCAGAATCCCATGGGGTAATCACCCAGCTGGGACGAGCTATCCTGGGGCGGGCCTTCCTCTGCTCCCCCACTTGCCTTTTCCATTTTCCCACATGAAGGGGGAGGGAGGCCTGGAACCAAGCTCCCCCACAGGTGAGACAGAAGGCCTTTCGGCTGTTTGCTTCCCACCTGGCCCACTCACTGGCCATTGAAGTCCCAGCAGCCTTTGGGATTTGGCAAGGGGCAGTGGGATGGAGTCTCTGACCCCGAGGACCTGACTGGAAGATCCCCCATGTTTTGAGCCTTGGGGAATGATGCTTGGACATTATGGATGCTTTGAGGTTTACAGATGTTGTCTCATTTGATCTGGGCAACATCCATGGGTCTCAGTTTCCTCAAGTGTAAACTGGGGAATTTGGGCTAGATGAGATTTCTTGCAGTTCCCAATTTGTGAACTGAGACCCTCCCCAAAACACTCAGAAACTCTGTCCTGGGCCCCTATTTTAGGAAGGCTGCTCACAAGCTAACAGGAGGACAGAGCAAATAGGACTGTGAAAGGCTCCTGGTTTGTGTCACAGGGGTCGGCCCTTTTTGCCATGGTTACCCTGCAGGAGAGGAGCCTCAAGGCTTGATCCTGAGAATTCCCCTAGTAGGGGAAGGGTCTGTCCTGTGGAGTGGGCTAAGCTTGCTCAACTTGGCCCCGAGGAGCAGACCAGGAGCCGCGGGCAGGGCAGAGACAGAGGGACGTTTAGGGGGGATGCACGGTTCCTGACGCCTAGAGCGGTCTCCAAGTGGACGTGGCCGTCCTGGGTCCTGGAGAGTCTCCTCTGGCTAGGGGAAGCTCCAGAACGCCTGCTGCTGATATTTGGCTCTGGCTCCGTCCAGTCCACAAGTCCACCCCGATTCACGAGCGAACGAGGGGAGCTGATTTCCAGGGAGGCGGGAGAGCGCTACAGAGGGGGTCTCTGGGACGAGGCTTACCTGCGATGTTGCCGTTCCGTGTCTAAATCCTATTTGAAAAGTCTCCCTTTGGAGGCCTCAGAAGTTGTTGCCCATTTCCGTGGGGATCATAGCACCTGTTAATCTTGTTCTCGATGAGCTGCTTCTTCCCAAATCAGGACAAGTGGGAATGAATCTGATTCCGGTCGAGGGGGACGTCTAAGATTAACTATGGAGAAGACAGAGAGAAAGAAAGGAGGGGGAAGAAAACCTTCTGTAAGAATTATGTTACCTGTTCCCCAGTGAAGAAGCACAATGGAGAATTTTACGAGGAGTGAGTCTGCACAGAGCCTTCAGGTGAAGGAAAAGGGGAAGGTACCGGTTTCATATTGGGGTCCCAAATGCTGAATGAAAACTTGGCTAGCTGTGAGATGGTCCCCAAGAGACCTTTGCCTCCTCCTTTAAAAAACAATCCTTGACTTTATCTTGCAAAGAAAGTGAAGGGGATCCTTGAGAAGAAACTTGGTTATCCCGGAAGAATTAAATGGTGGAGGACCGTGGGCTCAGAAGGGAAGTCATTTGTCTTTACAATTAGGATTTGAAGTGACAAATTGAATCCTTCTTATGGCGGAAACACTGCTGATAATTATTTCGCTTTTCTTATCTAATTGCTAATAAATTGTATATTCGCTACTTTAATATTTATTTAATGTTAGGGGATTAAGGTATGTGCTATGTGAAGAAATACGAATGACTGATGTTGAAAAAGGAGATTTTTTTCTAGTTTATCAAATAATGTTTAATGAACTCGTGCAGAGGTTCTGAGCTCAGCTGATAATTGATAGATATGCTGTGGTTTTATTAATTAATGAAACACGCCACCTGTTACACGTGGGGGTTGTTCTGGAAACTTTGCTGTGTGTTATTGCCCTAATGGAGCAGGTGAGACTGTGATTTGTCCATTCTCTCGTGGGGCGGCGACTGAGCCCACCCAGGTCTGGCAGGTATGGCTGTGCCGAGCTGGCCCCGGATGTGACGATGCTCTGCGCTGGTCCGAAAGGGCAGGTCAGTGCCGGCCCGTCCCAGGTAAGCCTGCTGTCCATGGTGAGCGGCAGCTGCTGCCCCGGCCCGTGCTCTGCTGTCACATTGGAGTGGGGTCTTGGGCATGTGAGTGAGCTGGAGGCAGAGACATCCTTCCAGGTGCATCCCACTGTGTGAGGTGCTTCCAGGTGGCTCCAGAAGGAGATCAGTGCTCCCGCTTGGGAAGGATTCCGGAGTCTTCATGTATGGGGAGGACTGCCTCCAGCCCAGCCTGCTGGAGTATCCTCTGCGACGTCCCTGGTCAGTGCTCCTCTGGGCGTTTCTGAAGAGTCCAAAGAAAGAAGCTCGCTGCCCAGCTCTCTCCACAGGTAGTGAGTCTCCTGTCCTTTTGTTCTTAGTAGGTCTGAGCCTCCCTCTATCACCCAGGATGCAGTTCCTGTGGCCATTTGTGGGCCCGATCCCACTGGTGACAGATATAGGAACTCTGGCCTGCTCCGTCCAACAGGGACTGGCTCCACAGGTGGCCCGGGCCCCCCCTTCCCAGGGGCTCCCCATGTTAGTGCCGGGCTCAGTTCACATTAGCCCCACTTCAGCTCCGAATTCTGGACCCATCATTCTTAGGACCCTAGGCAGGTCCCTTCCTCCTATTTGTCTCAGCTTCCTCTGTAAAATGAGCTGGAGAAGGAAATAACAAACCAGTATCTCCTCCAAGAAAACCCCAAATGGCATCACAGAGTCAGACATGACTGAACAGACATGATCGGACAACAGAGTAGCTCTGTCACAGGCTCAGCCCCTTCTCTGCCTCAGTTTACTTGGGGAGCACACTCATAATGCTCTCCTCTTGCAGGTTATATGCATTATATTATAAATGATAAGCTGAAAATTGGGGATCTTTCAGGCAGGTTACCTCCTGAACCCCCTCCTTCAGGTGGATGTGTGTGGAATGCACAAGCCGTGCAAATGCCTGGAATCAGACCGGCTTCTTCAGCTCTCACAGAGATCATGAAAAGTGACAGAAAGACAAAAAGACGCCGGTGTTCTTCCAAAGGGAAGACAAGTAAAAAAGAAAAGATCTTTATTATTATTAACTCTATCCTTAAATGCTTTCTAGCCACAACCTTGTTAAGGAAACACAAATTAAAACAAAAAGGAGATAAATCAGTCAGTGTATGAAGGGGATAGGGGAAAGCTGGGTTCAAGGAGAAATTTTACCATTCTCAGACAAACAGTCTCTCCTCCTAGCCATGGCTTATCGCTCCTGCAGATCCGTTCCCATACGGCTCAACGTTCCCAAGGCTTCCCAGCCTCCCCGGCCAATGAGCAGACTGGAGTGGGGGTTTGTGCCGGGTCAGAATGACACGGATTACTGCAGACTAAGCACAGATTGAGCAGGCCAGGATGCCTGGGAAAGTATAGCTTGGAAATAGGGCAAGCTATGCCCAGGCTAGACAGGTGAGATTATGTCACCATACAGGTATGATTACCTGGGAGGTCACAGATGTGTTAGTTATTAGTTAGTTATGTGTTTAGCTATTTATAAAAATTTATAACTGTTCCTAGTTATTATTTAGTTAGTTAGCTATTTATAGTTTATAACTCTTCCTAGTTATTAGATATGGAGCTATTTATAGTTTATAACTGTTTCTAGTTATTATTTATTTAGTTAGTTATAATTTATAACTGTTTCTAGTTATTATTTGGTTATAATTTATAACTGTTTCTAGTTATTATTTGGCTATTTGTAGTTTATAACTGTTTCTAGTTATTATTTAGTTAGTTATTTAGCCACTTAGAGTTTATAACTGTTCCTAGTTATTAGTTAGTTAGCTATTTATAGTTTGTAACTGTTCCTAGTTATTATTTATTTAATTAGTTAGCTATTTATAGTTTACAACTGTTCCTAGTTATTAGTTAGTTAGTTATTTCGGGCATTTGTCCTTGCCTGTCAAACAGGGTGACCGAGCATTGAGAAACAGGAACTTTGGAGGCCCAGCAGACGTGCTGCACTGCCCTGGTACGAAGCAGCCAGTGCTCAGTCTCTGCCCAGATGAGTGGGGCTTGCCCTGTACCACCTCTGAGCTCTTTGCCTCACTGGGAAGCTCTGGGATCCCCCTCAGCAAGGAAATGGATCCTGATTTGTCTTGGCAGGTCTCTGGGGGCTCTCGGGGTGAGCTCTTTGGTGTACCCAAGGGGCCATCGCTTCTCTGAGCCCAGGAAGTCCACATTGGCGCCATGGCCAGGCTTCTCTGGCAGAGGAGAAAGGGGGCACCTGGCTTACCTGCTTTGGGGTTAAATCTTGAGCTGTCTGCTCTCAATGTCCCCTTTAAACCTTCTAGAATTTCCTTGGTGGGGTCATCTCGAGCTGCTTTTTCCTGGTGTCTGGTTTCAGATCTGCAGGCTCTGGGAGCACAAGGGACTGTCCCCTCCAGCTTATGACCTGGCAGACAGAGACTGACTCGCCTGTGGTTCTTATTGGAGCCCCTGCAAAGCCCAGGGACCCAGCTGGTGCTCAAAAATGCATCATCCCCATCTCCATGTAGCCCAGCCCAGGTAGCGTACCCGTGTGTAGTGTATCCGGGTACGTGTCCGTTAACTGTTCAGCCAGAAAACCGAAGAGCTCTGTGTATGTGCATGCAAGTGTGTGTGTGTGGGTGCCCAAGGCCCACATGGGCAGCTCACCTACAGCCTCAGTCTCCCATCAGGCTCCTGCGAGGAGGGGCCCCTCACACGTGGACTTAGCTCCCACAGCCCAGAGAGCGGCCGCTCCTCTGGGTCACACTTGCTTCTCACACACAACATTTGGAGTCTGGTGGGAGCGTCCTGTCCCCCGCACAGCAGATTCCCTCATGAGGAAGTGAGAATCCGGAAGCTCGGCCCAATACTGGGCAAAATCTGGACTCTCCTATGACTGGAAGGCCCATGTAGCAACATAACAAGAGCATCCTTTTGGGCAGCGGTTCTCCAAGTGTGGTCTGGGGAGGGGTGTCCCTGAAGTACCTACATCCTTTTTATAATTTTAAATTTTGTTTGATGATCATTGTTTATTATTATTTGTAAATTTTATTTTTATTTTATTTGAAATGAATAAAATTTTATCTAAAAGATGATCGGGCTGCCCTGACTGGCAGAATTCAAGAAGGTACTTGTTGAACTCTTGTCATATGTATTGGAGAGGGAATCATCTGAGGTTCCTATTTCTGTGACAGGGGGATGTAGGTGTGGAGAGGACCAGCGCCCCTGGTGGGACGTCTGCTCATCCACTTTGGGGGTCTACGTGTGTCCCCAAGAAGTGGTCATTTGCACAGTGGTCATGCTCCAGGGGAATGGGCTAAGCCGGGTCAAAGGTGGCCAACAGACCAAGCACGTCCAAAACCCAGGGGGCATCTACCCCAGGTGTGGGAAAACATCCCCAAGAGGAACGGGCCGATGAGACCGGGCTGTTCCAATGGCCGCGCCGTCCTGTCTGAATTTTGGTGTGACTCTGGACAAGAGAGGAACAACTTGGTCCAGCCCTGTCTCACTTCAATCCAGTTCATGCACAAGTGGAGACGTGACCCCGCAAGGTCCCCGGTCCTCAAAGTTCAGAAGGAACAGCAGCAGCAATTTTCATGATGATCATGAATTATCATTTTAAATTCTAAGCTGATGAATGTTGATAGCTGTCACTCACATAAACAAAAGCTCTTTGCATGTGTGTGTGAAGGTTTCCAGCAATTTTTAATAATCCAAAGAGATTTCTGAAACCGCAAAGTTTGCACCGGGGAAGGCACACCTTTGTTTGTTTTCCTATTTCCTTTATTTTTAAACATTTATTGCCATCATTTGTTTTTACATCATGCTAATTACCAAACACATCCTTCCCCCTTCCCTACCTAGAGAACCTTCCCTTCAACAAAGAATAAAAGAGAGGGAGAAGAAAGAGCATTTCAGAAAAACTAACTGCCTCATCAATTGAATCTGACAGTCCATGCAAAACTTCCACTCCCACAATCCCCCAGCTCTAAACCATAAGTAAATAAATAAAAGCAATATCCCACTTTCCTTTGCTGGGTTCTTGTGCTCTGGAAGTCCACTCCAGGGTGGCTGTTGCCTAAATTTGCTCCACGTGCAGGGGTGGACAACATGGTCACCTTCAGGTCCTGAAAGGCCACAGGGGTTAGATGTGGTCGGCTTGACCCTGGAGGCAGAACAGAGAGACTGGAGGTGGGATGAGGAATAGAGTAGCAAAGGGGAGAATTTATGATAATTTTTTTTCTTTGCGAGGCAGTCGGGTTAATTGACTTGCCAGGGTCACACAGCCAGTAAGTGCCAAGTGTCAGAGGCTGGATTTGAAGAGAATTTAATGTCTGGTGACTCGACTTCTTCCAAAAGGGAGTGGGTTACCCCGGAGGTCACGGGTTTGCTCTCGTTGGTGAGGATGAGGCTGGATGACTGCTTCCTGGGGAGGCAGGAGACATGATTCCTTTTCAACATTAGCAGGGACTTCCCTGTTTCTGTGGGTCCTGCCTTCCTTCCCCCTGGAAGTCTGTGTGACTCGGGGTAGCCCCTAAGGAACAGAGCTGGGTGGCTCTTCAGAGCTCCTGCTTCCCTTCGGTGCCTTCTGTTTCCCCCTTTGACTGTATGATGGTGCCCGGGTTGAAGGTTCCTCCCCCTCAACTACCTTCTTCTGTGCAGGCTTCCAAGCCACATTTTCTCTCTTTTCTTCTTTTGGCCCCGCCTAGTTTGGGCTGCCCGGTTGGGCAGGCTGCCTAGAGTCACTCACCTGTGCAGCCCTCTCCTCTGACTGTCCTCCTCATCCTCATCCGCCTTTTTAGTTTACGTACCCCTGGAGAGTGGGAATAGGGGTGCCGAGGGCCCGCCTCCAAGCTCATCTCCGATGGGTGAACTCTCCCCATTTCTCAGGGTTCCACCCTCACTGCGGCTGCAGGGACGAGAGATTGGTGTGCCCTGGGGTAGGGGCCCCGCCACGGAGGCTTCCCGGCTCCTGGAGAGCCCAGGAGCTCCTTTCTTGTCCCAAGGTAGCTCACTGCACCCCAGGTCTATTTTTGTTGTAATTCCACTGGGCCGGGGCTATTTGGGGGGCCACTCCAGGGTCTCGGGAACGTGGGAGGGAGCCCGTCACAAAGTGGACTTTTGATGAGTTTTGGTGCCATTCTGCAGAGCCGTGTTGATAATGAGATTTTCAGCCAAACTCCATCTCACTTGACAAATTATGAAGAGATCAATTTTTTGCCCATTAGTTTCCACCTCATTAATGTCCCCGAAGAGGCCAACTGGCCCTTCCCCGCCGTTAATAGGCTCCAACCTTTGTCATGGGAGAGACGTCTCTTTGTCAAAGTCTCCACGGAGGAAAATCAATGCCCCTTCCTTGAAGTTCACAGGGAAATATTTTGATTTAAATTAAAAAGCGTTCATACTTAAAGGTCAGACAAAGGCAATATTTGGGGCTGTCTTGATTGGGTGGGGGTCATCAGTCAGCCAGGTCCATTAACATGACAGGGGGATGGGGGCAGAGAGCGGGGATCCCTCCAGAGGAGGGCTCTACATGCCATGAGCCAGGTATCATTAGCTTTGTGTTCCTTTCCCTCCAGTCGAGAAGTGGATACTGAGAACCTTGAAGATCCCAGGTGCTTCCACTCAGTCAGCTGAGCGGCTGGACCTCCAAGATCCTTCCAGACCCTCTCTCCAACCCTAGGTGACCAGAGCCGACTCAGCCTCGTTATTGTAAGGGATGGGGCTGACCTTCCTGACTCCTCCCCGCAACTTGGTCTTTGGGAAAGGGCGTCAGCTGGGAGAGGATCTGTTCCCTGGGTCAGGAATATGTCCCAGCTTTCTTGGGCTCTGCCATCCCAACAGTTTGACTCTCTAATTGGGCTGAAACCCCTTCTCCCTGTGTCGGGCTGTGCCCATGTGTTGTTCCACCTCTAAATCACACCACCCGGTAGCTGCCCCACTCAAAGGTGAGAAAGGGATTCTGCAGCTCATGTCTCTGATGACATTAGCTGGATTTCCTCCTACACTTTCACACATTATCAAAGAGGGCTCCCAGGATTATATTTTCAGGAAACGAGAAGCTTGTGACTCCCTTGGAAAGCAAAGGAACTGTTAAAGAGCGCGGCACAGAGTCGAGGCAGGGGACAGCTCGGCACACCTGCCAGAGACACCATCTCTGGGTCTGGCCTCCTGGCTGCTGTCTCAGGGGCATTGTAGTCCAGTTATGGAATGAGCAAAGATGGGCCTGGAAAAAGATAATTCAAAATATATTAGAGAACAAGGTCATGGCTTTTGTAAGGCAAGGGGGAAGAGAAGGAGGATGGCAGACCCTGGGAGAGCCTCTAGAAAGGGAGAAGTGAGAGGACAAATACATGGCTGCCAAGGAAGGCTGGGTTCCCTCCCAGGCCCACCCCCCAACCCTGCAGAGGGATCTTGCCTGCCTTTGTTCAAGTAAGTAATAAAAATGCCAAATAACTCTGGGTCAGCTCTGAACATGCAGAACTATGATCTCTTGGACTTTCTCTGCTACTTGCTACCTGTGTGTCCTTGGACCGATTCCTTCTTCAGGTTCCTCTTTTGTAAATAGAAGGGGTTTGGATTTAATAATAATAGCTAGCATTTATGTGCTGCTTTAACATTTGCAAAGTACAAATATCCTGTCATCTGATCCTCACAATCCTGGTAGGTAGGCACTAACATTTTCTTGACTCATATATGAATATACATATTCATATATATAAATATAGACATATGACTATCCCTCATATATGAATATGAGGAAACTGAGGCAAACAGAGTTATACAGAGTAAATATTTGGGCTAGATTAGAACTCAGAACTTTTTAACTCTGGCTCTCTGGGGATCATTCCAGTACTTTGTTTCAAGTGGTAGTTTCTGTGCTTGAGTAGAGTGCTCCACGCCCAAGGAACTGGTCTGTTTCTTGGACCTACAGCCATGAGGTCCCAAGAAAAGACCTCCTTGAAGGGAGAACTCTGAATCCTGCTGTTTGAAGTAAATCACATTTTGACTTTGAAAAGTGGATTTTATCTCTCTGTGTCTGGAGACACTGGAGAATAAGGTCATAAAGCAGAGTTGCTCCTATTGAGTTGGGTGCCCCTTAGGGCTTTTCTCAATAATCAGATTTTCCACCTTGGGCAGAGCAGGAGATGGATGTTGTCTTGGTCCTGTGAGGGCTGTCTCCTTCCCAGCTCTGTCCGCCCTGGCATTTCCTCTTTTCTCTGTAGCTTCAGATCCCCTTTTATTGACCACGTTAGCTTTGTAGTGATTTACCTGTGTCCTGCAATTCAACCCTTCTCTTTTCTTCATCTGTGTGGCCCCAAGCACTCAGGCCTCTCCTTATTTCCTTTTCTTTCTCTCTTTTTTTCTCTTTCACCTCCCCTGTGGAGGTGCAGCCTTTCCCATATCTTTATTCTCTTCCCCTTTCTTCTCTCCCTGTTGGAGATCAGACCCTCAGTGTTTAGCACAGTGCCTGACAAATAATAAGCAATTAATAAATGCTAATTGACTGACTGACCTCTCTTGCCTCTTATTCTTCTCTCTTTTCCAAATCACATAATCTCAGTGTTGGAAGAGATTTCGGCAGCCAATTAATCCATCCTGTATCTGGACAGAATATCCTTAAAGATTATACCCCAGAAGTGAGCCCATTATCTTCCCCCTAAATCCTTCCCCATGGAAGTATTGGAACTCCCACCCTCCTCCCATCCTCCAGGGTCACACCCCTGGAGTCATCCTGCACTCCACACTCTCACCTTCCAGATCCAATAAGGTGCAACAGCTCTGGATGTCACCTCTGCAGCATCTCTTGTCAATTTCACCTTTGCATCATCTCTTGTTGTTTTCACCTCTGCAGCATCTTTTGCCAATTTCACCTTTGCATCATCTCTTGTTGTTTTCACCTCTGCAGCATCTCTTGTCAATTCCACCTCTGCATCATCTCTTGTTGATTTTACCATTGTGTCATTTCTTGTTGATCTTACCTCTGCAGCATCTCTTGTCAATTTCTCCTTTGCATCATCTCTTGTTATTTTCACCTCTGCAGCATCTCTTGTCAATTCCACCTCTGTATCATTTCTTGTTATTTTCACCTCTGCAGCATCTCTTGTCAATTCCACCTCTGCATCATGTCTTGTTGATTTTAATTTCTTGTTGATCTTACTTCTGCAGCATCTCTTGTCAATTTCTCCTTTGCATCATCTCTTGTTGTTTTCACCTCTGCAGCATCTCTTGCCAATTTCACATCCACTGCATCTTTTGTTGAATTCACCTTTGCATTATCTCTTGTTGATTTCACCTTTGCATCATCTCTTGCTGATTTCTCCTCTACATCATCTCTTGTTTTTACTTCTACAGCATCTCTTATTGATTCCACCTCTGCTGTATCTCTTGTTGATTTCTCCTCTACATCATCTCTTCTTGATTTCACCTTTGCACCATCTCTTATTCTCCTCTACATCATCTCTTATTGATTTCAACTTTGCATCATCTCTTGCTGATTTCTCCTCTACATCATCTCTTATTGATTTTGCCTCTGTTATCATCTCTTGTTGATTTCTTCTTTACATCATCTCTTGTTGATTTTGCCTCTGCAGTCTCTTGTCTTATATCACTCTCCATTTCCCTTACCTCTGACTCTGGACCCCCGACTCTAACCCTCTCAAGTCTAACCCTAAATGCATGCTCCCCGACTGGCACATGTCCTTTTCACCTCACTCTTGGATTATAGATTGGCCTGCCTCTAGTCTCTCCTCCTGCCAGACCTTCCTCTATTAAACTCTACAACTTCCTAAAGGATTTTCTTGAAGCACAAATCTACCTATGTCATCCCCTTCTCTACTCAATGAACTCCAGTGGTTCCCTTTCACCTTCAGGATCAAATATTCTATTTAACTTTTAAAGTGCTCCCCAACCTGGTTCTTTCCGAACATTGACTTTGCATGAAGACCTCCAAGGAGGGGTGGGATCTCCAGTTCTTACAGCAGCCCATTTTCCTCTTGGATAGCTTTTGTTTAGGAAGTTTTTCCTGATATCAATTTTCACCTGCATTTTTGTAATTTCTATTCATTGCTCTTAGGTTTGTCTCCTGAAACTAAGTAAAAAATAAAATAAATCCATTTTCTATTTGGCATAGAACTTTGTACCTATCTCCCAAACTCCCCCACTTTAAAAAAATATTCTTTTCTTAACTCAATTGCTTAGCTTCATCTTACTGGTCTCCTTCCTTTCACTGTGTTATCTTGACCTTATCCAAGTCATTGATCATAATGCCCCAAAGCATAGGTCCAATTATAGATTTCCAGGGCACTCCACTGAAGTCCTTTTTTCAACATGAAAGTGAATCATTAATGATCTTTTGGGTGTGATCATTCAACTAGTTCCAAATTAGAATGAATTGAATTGTCCTTCGAGTACTTGAAGAAACTATAACATTTCCCCACAACTTCCATGAACAAGTCTTTTCTTCTCCAGACTAAATGTTCAATATTCCTTCAACTGGAAGGAACTCATACTGCATCTTCCCCTCCCCCAATAATTTGACTGTCCCATTGACCTTAGATCTGGATCTTTACTCCTGTTCACTGACTCTGATCAGTGGTGGCTCATGGTAGATCCTCTCTGGCATCTCTCTCTTTCTTCCAAAAGCCTCTTCAACTTCAAGGTCAGAGTTAGAGACTGTCTAGAATTTCGGAAGTTGGATTAGTGCCCCTCATAGCCATAGAGACAGATATGCTGCCCTCCTATGGTGTGAATTCAAGGACCTTTGCTACAGGTTCTGTCTCCATCTTTTCCTCTCTTCTGGTGGGCTCTGTATTTCCCTATCCCCATTCAGGCAATCACATGATGATCTGATCAGAGACTATGACAGGTACTGGTCATTACTCCATTGCCATTCTTTCCCCAGAATAACTATGTGTCATCTATTTTTAGGATTTTTGTTAAGGATTCTATTTTCATTATATCAGAGACATTTTTGATAGAGTTGTATTGCTTGTTCTAAGCTAAGAATTTCCCCTGGTCGTCTGTGTGCCTGACAGGTCTCAAGTCCTACTGGATTTATTGAGCTAAGTTCATTATTGAGCTAAGAATTTCCCCTAGAGTCCATGGGCTTGAGATTTCCAGGAAATAGCTTTCTCTGTGTGTGTGTGTCTCTATCTTTTTATGTCTCTCTCTCCCTCCCTCTCTCTGTCTCTATCTCTGTCTGTCTTTCTCTCTCTGTGTTTCTGTCTCCCTCCCTCTCTCTGTCTCTGTCTCCCTCCCTACTTCTTTCTGTTTCTGTGTCTGTCTCTGTCTTTGTCTCTGCCTGTCTGTCTGTCTGTCTCTCCCTCCCTCCCTCTTTCTCTATCTTTATCCCCCTCCCTTCCTCTCTCTTTCTCTATCTTCCTCCCTCCCTTCCTCCCTTTCTCTCTCCTTCCCTCTCTTCTCTCTCTTTTTCTCTTTCTCTCTCTCCCTTTTTCTCTTCCTCTCTCCCCTGTCTGTCTGTTTCTCTCTTCTTGCCCCTCCATTCTCTCCTCTACGTGTCTCTTATTGTCTCTCGCGTTCTATCTCTCTCCCATTGTCTCTATTGCTCTCTTGGTCTGTCTGTGTCTCTGTGGGTGGTTATCTGTCAGCCCCCAGCCAAATCCCACTTTTATTTTGTGAGGTTCCATTTCCAGTTTTTCCAACGGCCAGTGTTTAGAAAATATCAGGAATACGCTTTCCCCGAGAGATCTGAGTTGTAAGCAGACTAACCAACAAAAGACAGCTTTTAAACGAGGGAGGGAGGTGTAGCCCATCCAGTAAATCCTTCTCATCACAGCATCATCTGGGCTGCAAATTCCCCCCTCTTCCCAGAAGAGTAGCATGAGAACCTTTGTCAAATACTTTGATAAAATCTAAGCGGGTCCTACTGCTGCGCCAGGCTAGTGATCCTGTTCCAAAAGGAGCTGAGGTTAGTATGGCCAGATTTGTCCTTGGGGAAGCCACGCTGGTGGAAGGATGGGAGTCAACCTAGATAATCACTCCTTCCCCTTTAAGGGAAGGCATAAAGCTACATGGCTGTGGTGCAAATACATCAGGACTGTTCTCTAGCTTGGAATACAGGCTGGACTTCTCCTTAGCTGGGCCAAGAAGTCTGTTCTAATTGGGAGAGAGACTTGGTAGTGCTTAATGGGGTCAGTATAAAATGAAGGTATAAGTCTAGGACCCGAGAGATTTGGGTACATATTGATCCAGAGTCTCCTGGCCACATCTGAGGAAGAACGGATTGGTCAATAGACGGAGGGTGGCCAGAGAGAGCTCTTTGGTCTCTGCCTAGGTCTCCTTCTTCCTCTTTTCACCTTCCTTTCACCATTTCCCCTTGAATTCTGTGTCTGTTAGTAGGACAATGGGTCATAGACTTTTGGAGGATTTTTGTACCAACTATTCATATTGTACCAATTTAATAAATGCTATTTTCGAAAAGCTAATTGAGTCTGAGTAATTAATATCAAGTAATAAGCATTGTGGGAAGCCCACTGATGGGGGCTCATCAGCTGGAGAATTAAAAAGACACTCCCTGTCCTTCAGGGTTAACTCTGAAGCCCTAAGGAGGTGTATCAGTGTGGCAATGAGTACTTGCCAGAGGAGTTTCCAGAATATTACGACACGGACTCATATGTAGACACCAGCAAATCATTTAAAAAGTCAGGTTGGGCCAGATTCTAGTCTTAAATTCCAGGATGAAGAGATTGTAGGGAACCACTGAAGGTGATGCAGTGAGGGCAGTGACATTGTCAGGCTTGTGGCTTGGGGAGAGTATCTTAACAGCTGGTGGAAAGTGCCTTGGAGGGGAGTGAGACAGGTCGGACGCTGCCAATTCTGAGGTTTTTAAATAGTCCAAGTGAGAGGAAAGAAGGGTCTGAACTCGGGCGGAGAGCGGACGGTCACAAAGGGGAGGGAGGGAGGGAGGGAGGCAGGTATCTACTGCACCAAACCAAGGCTCCGAGAGGCCACAGTTGGGGACATGGATTCTTGCTTTGGACCAGGGTTGGCTGAGGCTGCCTCCAGGGTCCTTTTCAGTTCTCAGACTCCATGATTGCTACTCAGAAATCATACAGGGCCACCTAGTGGTTCCTGGCACCTAGTAGGTGCTCTGTTCAGTGAGAAAATGTATGTAAATCACTTGGCAGACTTTGAAGCAAGTTCTATGTGAATACTGGATAGTATTATATTAAGAGACAGGAAGATCTGCATTCGAGTCCCTCTCTGGACACACGATGGCTGTGTGGGTAACTCGTGTCATCTCTAGAAAACTCTCTGAGACCATCCGTTGCAGAGGCTCCAAGCTCATTGGCAGGGGAGTTTCCTCACTGGTGCATTTTCTTCTTCTTCTTTTTTAAAGCTTTATATTTTTAAGATATATGCATGGATAATTTTTCAACACTGACTCTTGTATAGCCTTGGGTTTCAGATTCTCCCCTCCTTCCCTCTCTCTCTCCCCACCCCTCGCTGTCTCTGTCTCTGTGTGTCTCTGTGTCTCTGTCTCTCTCTGTCTCTGTCTCTATCTCTCTGTCTCTTTTTCTCTGTCTCTGTCTCTGTCTCTATCTCTCTGTCTCTATCTCTCTGTCTCTCTCTCTGTGTCTCTGTCTCTCTCTGTCTCTATCTCTCTGTCTCCCTGTCTCTGTCCGTCTCTCTCTCTCTCCCTCTCTCCCCCCTTCCCCCCTTTCTCTCTGTCTCTGAGTCTCCAGCTCGCTTCTCTCCCGACTCGGGCTGTTTTCTCCGCCTTCCCGGGTCTGTGCTGAGCTCGGGGTGACAGCGCAGCAGCAGGTGGGGCTCAGAAGCGCCCCCGAAGAAGTCACACTCATTATCCTCACCCAGGAAGGCTTTGTCAACAGCGGAGGCTGGAGCCGGCACGGGATGGAACAAATTCTCACCTCCGAGATTGTCTGCGCCCCAGAGCCGGGGGGAGTGTGGGGCGGAGGGGGAGAGGAGGGGGGACCCGGCCCCTCCCGGGGCTGCCTTCTCCTGCGGGGGGCAAGGTGGTCACGCCGGACCGTCCTGCTGCATCAGGCCAGGAGGAGGTTGGGAAGGGGGGCACTGCCCCCTCAGAGTGATGGGGAGCCATCTGCTTGGCCCGTTGCCCCTCTGCCCTCAGGGAGCACACGGTCTGGCCGGCTCAGTGGCACAGGATGGCCCCGATGCCAGGCGGGCTGGCAGAGCCCCTGACGGCGGGGACCAGACCCTCCAGCATCCGGGAGCTACCAGCTGGGACCCACTAACTCCTTAGCCTGGCTCCCTGGGTGCGGAGCTCAGCTGTTTTAGGAGCCTCCAGTACCCCCTTTACATGTCAGGGCCATGGAGCCCAGCCCTGTTAGCCTAGCCTGGTTTCAGCTCACATTGGGGGGAACCAAGGAGCCCAGAGCTCTCCCCACTGGGCTCTCCTCCCCAGAAAGGCGGCGTTCAGACCCACTGTATTCCCTGTCAGCCTCCCACGGACTGGGATGTTCCCATGACTCCACGGAGGCCCCATTTGCCCTGACTAGACGTGGGCCGGTCAGACCAAGTGCACCAGGCTCTGTCCCTCAGGCCTTCTTCCTCTCCTTGGTCCCAGTCCCTGACATCCTGTAAAGCTCAGGACAAGCGCCTCCTCTCAGAAGCCTTCCTAGGCTGCCCTCCACCCTCTGCCCTTTACTGGAGCCCCCTGGAGATGTCGGTTTCCACTCCCTCCTTCCCCCCTTGTCTGGGCGCTTACCCGTCCCCCCCCCCCCCCTTCCCACAACACTGGGAAGAGAGAGAGGGGAGGCAGAGGTCATTTGATTGACTCTCCATTTCCAGGAACAGCCGAGTTGATTGGATTACGGCTTTCAGAGCTGGAGGTAGGAGGGGGCGGGAGGTGGGGGCGGGGTGGGGGGGTTGGGGCAGGATGACAGAGAGGGGGCTTGGTCTGAGTTAGAAACGGGCCTGGCTGCCGGGAACTGAGGGGCTCCTGGAGGGAGTGGGTGTGCTGGGGAGGGACAAGACCAGGAGGGGGAGATGCCAGGGCAGCCCCTGGGCCTCCCTGTGCCCTCGGAGAAAGCTGGCAGAAGGGGCTCCTGCCACCTGGGCAGGGGAGAGCCCTTCCGGGAGTTCAATATGTTCTTTTTCAAGTCCTGACTTCCTCCTCCCCTCTGTCCTCCCTCCTTATTTCCTCTCTCCCTCCTCCCTCTCTTTCCCTCCCTCTCTCTTCTCTCCATCTCTCCTCCCTCCTCCCTTCCTCCCTCCCTTCCTCCCTCCCCATCACCTCATTTCTGCTCGGGCTGGCACATGAGCCAGGGCAGCAGCTGCCCAGCAGGGTGCCAGCGGCCCGTTTTCTCTGCTCAGGACTAAGAGCATTTGGAAGTGGAGCAGGGCCCGGGGTGGCCCGTGGTCCGGGGGCGTCCCTGCTCTCCTCGAGACGGCAGACATGACGGATGGCTGTGTTCCCCCCCATAACTCACATTGGGGCCCCAGCCACGTGCCTCTGTGGGGGGAGCAGAGCTGCCAGCTGAAGGTCCTCAGAAAAGTCCATGGAGGCCCTGGAGGGCTCGTGGCTGAGCACTGTCCCCGGGGAGTGGCCACCCCAGCGCAAGGGTCAGTGGGGGCTGGCCCGGAGCTCCCAGCTGCCTCCCAGCAGGGGCAGGGATGCCCTTGGCCAGGCTGAGGCCGGAGCTGGTTTTGTCTCTACCCTGGCGGGTCCCCACTATCGGGGCCCGAGGGAGGGAGGACTTTGCCATCTGTCTCGAGGGGCTGCAGAGCTCTTCCCTGGGGGAGGGGGCTGGGGCCCATCTAGCTAAAAGGGGGAAGAAGACCCCAGGCAGCTCAGACTAGGGAAGGGTATGATCTCCTCGGGTGTCGGGATCGGGGTCCCCGAGTTGGAGTGGGCACTCATTAGCTGGGGACACTGAGTGGGCACTCATTAGCTTGGGACACTTCTGGGTCAGTGCTGACCCTGGCTCTGCTGACACCCCACATGGGCTGCTCCCCTGGGCCCCCCAAGCCTTGCTCTCACCCGCGTTGGCTGTTGCGGGGGTGGGGGAGAGCCATGCCCCCCCTTTCTCCTCTTTGCTTCATTTTGTTCAGTCATTAAGTAGATTTTACAGATGAGAAAACTGAGGTAAAACAGGATTAAGTGACTGGCCTAAGGTCTCCAATCAATAAGCATTGGAGGTGCCTGTTCCTTGCTTATTGTCCTCACAGTCGTGCCCTCGCCCCGAGGCCTGCGGGTCTGGAAGGCGCCTTTGAGCCAGCCCGCCACCCCCACTTCCCTCCTGGGGCTGGCTCATCTCGGAGGTGGGAGATCCGTCGGCCGATGGGAGCAGCCCCTCCTGACCCCCACATTCTGGAGTTCCATGGCTGGAGAGGGGACAGAAATGATAAAGACAAAGGGTCCGGCCAGGTGGCAGAATGGTAGAGTCCTAATCTTGAGGTCAGGATGGTCTTAGTTCAGATGGAACCCCAGCCATGTTCACTAAACTCTACCTGGCTCAGTTTCCTTACCCATAATATGGGGCCCAAAAATGCATTAGTCTTACAGGACCGTCATGAGGATAAAAGGAGATGATCCCCATAAAGTCCCTCTCTAAATGTTAACTACGACTGCTAATCTATACAGCGTAGGAGAGAAAGGTCATCCCACCAGGAGAAAAGGCATTGTGCAGCTGCTGGCAGCTATCTGGGCAAGGGGATTATTCCAGGAGGGACGATTCCGGAGATCGGGAGAGAAAATTCCAGAGATCCGGAGAGGCGATTCCAGAGATCCGGAGAGACGATTTCAGAGATCCAGAGAGACTCCTAGAGCTTGTCCAGTTTGCTTTCACAGATGAAGAATTTTTGTTTAGAAAGGTCACTGGCAGCCCATGAGACACCTGAGGTGGGCAGGTGAGCCTCCAGGACTGGGTGCCGCCCTCTGGCTGATGATTACAAAGCCCTGCCTTGACCAGGGAGATAAAACCCCCGGGATGAAGCTGACTGGTTAGCTCAGGGGAGCCTGGGTGAGGTTCAAAGCTGCTTGTTCTTTCGGGTCTGTTTGTAATTCTGGCAAATGAGGGGCAGCAAAACAGTGTGGGGACCACTCTGACTTCTGAGGGGGATATGTCTTATTTTTGGCATTGGAAGTTGGGATGGGGTGAGAGAGACAGGCAGTGGGAGCCTGGTGGGATTTTTCCCTGCTGGGGGCTCAGGAGCTAAATGAAAGAGAATCTCATAGATTTCTATCCCACAACTTCCCCAAAGTAAGGGGAAGATCAAATGAATTTAGACATGAGGCCCTCCACAGCCGAGCCATGAGCACGCAGCTTTGAGGGAAGACAGAAAGGAGCAGTCATTCTTTCCTTTGGAGGTAATCGTCTTGGGTATCTCGGTGTCCCTCTAAGGAAACTCCTCCCCCAACAGGAGGCCAGACAAATTCTCAGTTAAAGGAAAGGAAGGAGAGAGAAGGGTCCCCACACCCCAAAAGTGGAGCAATTGCAGAGGGACCAGAAAGCTTTCGACCCCTCCCTAAGCCCAGCCCTGTTCCAGCCTTTCTCCACCCAGATAATTTAGATCTCTGTTTGGAACATAGGGTTGCTCTGTTCACATTTCAGATGGTGAGATGTCATTAGAGCATTTCCAGATTATAATGGAACAGGAATTAGGTTTAATGTTAATCTAATTGGACTTAATACATCACTTGGGAAGGCATGTCGCTGGTGGTGGGAGCTGGGGACCACTGTGGTCTGAGTCCCACACTGGAGCTTCTGTGGTCTGGGTCCCACGGCGGAGTTCGTTTTTGTGGTTTATAATGGATGGTCAAGGGTGGAGGATGGGACCTTAGTGCTAATCATGGCTTTGTGGGGGATATTACATGCAAAAGCCCCGACAGCCTCAAATTGGAGACGGCCGTGGAGTTTTGTCCACAGAGACAAAATATCCCTCTATTCCACTGGATGAGATTATTAAAAATGGTCTATTTTAATTGCTTCAATGTTTATTTTCAGCTTGGGCTTTATTCAGAAAGAGCCCAAAGCATTATGCTTTAGAAGGTATTAGGAAGTATTTCCATTGATCTTTGGGGAGGGATTTTAGCACCATAGACTTGTGCTTAGTTCTTTAAACTGGAGTGAGAGTCCACCAACACTGGGTCTTCAGGCCAGAGGAGCCTCCCTCCTCCGAAGAAAGTGGGAACGGAGCAGAGGAGAATCTTCTCTACCTCTTACCCCATCCCTAGGGACAATAGAGCAGAAGAGGGATTTATCCCATCTCTAGGAGCAATAGAACAGAAGAGGGATCTCTATTTGCAAACAAAGTTTAAGAACAGAAAGAATCTTGAGGGACTGAGTAAAAGCTGCCTGATGCCAGGAAATTAGAGGAGGAAAATGTCCTTTTTTGGAAGAAGGGAAGAGGGCATCCTAGGCTAGCAGATTTGAGGCTCCTGGGAAAGAGGAGGGAGCCAGATACTCTGAGGAAGAAGCAGCTTCTTGGCTTCCAAGGACCAATCAGGGAGGTGCTTCCAGGGAAGAGGGGCTCCAGCCATTGGTGCTCTGCTCATGCACTGGAGGTCTCCCTAAGTCGTGTTCAGGACATGAAATTACCCTAACCAATGACTGTTGCCCATTCAGATGATTCCCTAGGGTACCAATGATGCTGCCTGAAGTTACCTAGAAATCACCACTCAAAACCATGAAATAATGGTCAAAACACTGAAGAATATGAGGAGGAGGATACTGGCCTTATTTTCTCATTGCTGCTCATGGAAGTTCAGGGAGCTGGGAGAGGACAAGCGTGTTGGGGATATGAACATGGGTTATAGAAAAGGCACCAGAAGGTGGGCTTTGGGCTTGAAAGAAGACAATGGCCAACTTCTTTGGGGGATGGGAGGAAGGCAATGGCAGACTCCTTTGGGGGATGGGAAGAAGATAATGGCAGACTCCTTTGGGGGATGGGAAGAAGACAATGGCAGATTTCTTTGGGGGGTGGGTTAGGGAGAATGTCTTTGTTGATCACATGCAAAGGTAACATGAAAAAGGCTTTGAACTTAAATGTTCCAGAAGCTAGGTGAGTTGTGTTGAGTTGCCCAGATGGTCTCCAATAGGGCAGCTCCCAATCACGGAGGTTTTTGTGTGTTCTGCATTCTCTGTGCCAGAGAATTGGATTTAAGGGAGGGAGGGCTGGGCCAGATCTCCAGCCTCTCTCTTCTCTGGAGCCATTTGGGTCCAGTGTTCAGAGAGAGGTCAGGATGACTGGAGATAGTCCCAGATCCGGGGGGGGGGGGAGCTTGGTCTTTTTAAGCCAAAGTCTTCAACTGCTTTCAGTTTGAGGCACTACCTATTCAAACAAAGATTAAGGCTTTTTAAAAAATCTTACCCCCAAATCAACCTGGCTTTAAGAAATTATATGTGTTAGAATAAGGAAAAAGAAGAAAGAGCAAGAGGAGGAGGTGCCAATTAAACTAGGGGAAAAGGATGAAGAATCAGATAAGAATGGAGTTAAGTACAATTCTGAGTATGGCACTTCACAGTAGGAGCATTTCCCCTCCCCTGATCTACTTCCCTCAATTAACTCTTCATGGGTGGAGGGAGGAGGAGGGGGAGAGGCAGTGACAAACAGAACCACTTATTAAGCAGCCTATGACAAGATTACAAAAGGCATTGGTTAAGGCAAAAAATGAAGGACAGGATGTATCTGATTTTATAAATGCATACACTGTAATTGAAGAGCTTGACTCTCCAGGTCAAACAAGGAGAAGATACATTCCTTTTGATCTGGAAAAAAATTAAGGATTTGAAAAAGGGTTGCACTCTTTATGGGGCTACATCTTCTTAGGTTAAGATGTTACTATATAACTTGTCTTATGAAATCTTAACCCCGAATGATTGGAAATCCATAGCAAGGACATGTTTAGAACCTGGACAAAACCGGTTGTGGCTTTCAGAGTATCATGAATTATGTAGGATTCAAGCCAGATGCAATAAGCAAACTGGAGTTAACATACAAATCATTTTTGACCAAATAGCAGGTGAAGATCAATATGGAGAGAATTCAGCACAGATTAATTATCCCATAACAGTGTATAAGCTAATTTCTAAGGCTGTAATAAAAACTTGGGGTTCTCTCCCCGGACAGAAAGATGGATGTAAAGCCTTCACAAAAATAGAGCAAGGTCCCAATGAACCCTTTGCTGATTTTGTGGGACGTTTGCAAACAGATGTAACAAGAACCATTGGAGCTACAGAAATAATGATCAGACAACTGGCTAAGGAAAATGCTAATGAGATTTGCAAAAGAATTATATGGGGACTACACAAAGATACTCCTTTAGAGGAGATCATAAGACCCTGTGCCATAGTGGGCAAAATGCTTATTATACCCAGACTATGATGAATATGGGAAGACAGGGTTCCTCTTGGCAAGGGACTGTTAGAGAAAATCGTTGATGTTTTCAGTGTGGAAAAGTGGGACATCTGAGAGCCTATTGTAGATATGGAGAAAGAGTGAGAGAATAAAACCCCAAACCCCATATCTAAAATGCCACAAGGGCTTCCACTGGGCCTCAGAATGCAGATTGACCCAGGGAAATGAGAGGCAGGGCCCAGACCCAAGATATCATACAAAAGATAGATGGGGCATGATGGCAGCTGAGCTTATACCCAGAGAGTCTTTAGAAGGTCAGGACAATCATGTGATCTATCAGACAAAAAGCAATCAGATAGCAGAAAGGGATTACAACTAGGGAGAATGCAGGCTTTTTAAACCAACAGGGCAGTGTCCAGTGCAAACAGCTCCAATGTAACTGCCAGATGATGAGGAAAGATTTAGAAAGAGGTGAATAGAAGGGACTAGATAGGTTAACTGCTTGGGAAAGAGGGTTTGCTTGTATTCCTACAGATGGAGAAGGAAACAGATGGGTGGCAATGAGCACCTGGAGAGAGACAGAAAAAGAGAAAAACCTCAAAACAAAGGAGAAGACCTAAAAAGCATCTGACACTTGAAGGAGCATGGCTGATAATGAGACTGTTAAAAGATTTTAAAACCAGCAGGAATCATTGGATTCCATGAGATGAAAAATTGTTGATGAGACAATTGCAGGACTTCAAAGCTTGCAGGAATTATTGGATTCCTAGCACATGAACTAATGGAAAATAGATTGGTTTTGGACTATTTCTGGGACTTATGAATATGTGTAAGTCCTCATGTTGATTCGTGTTATTTGTTACATCACTACTAGCCTGTGTTATGTTACTATGTGCTTATGTAATTTATGTAATTATGTGTAATACCTCCCATATTGATGGATTTATGTATACCTGTTTCAAGTGAGCCCCTTCAGAAACCTGCTAATCTGATTTGATTTCCCATTTTCTTTGGTGTTTTCATCTCCCTTCCGATATGTCAGGGAGGGTGTGATCACCTCCTTTTTATGGTGTTTTCACTTCTTTTCTGAGCAGTCAAGGAAGGCGTGATCACCTTCTTTTTGGGGTTCTCACCTCCTTGAGAAGTCAGGGAGGTCATGACCACCTATGTTCTAAATCAAAAGAAAGCGGGAGATGTTAGAATTCTTACAATGTCCTAAGACAGTGGAATTGATAGAGACAATAATTATGTAATTTATCATGGTTCAGTATGATTGATCTGATCCAAAAGGAGATGTTATGGGCCAGAACTTGAAACAAAGTACTAAATGGAATCAAGGAGACAATGGTTAAATCTAGTTTCGAACTGATTTAATCCTACAACTATAATGGTTTCCTAGTGATTTAATGATTGGAGTATACTCACTGTACAGCATATAAGCAAGAAGCTCTCAGAGCCAGACCCACAAGTCCACTCTCTCAGAAGCAGATTCATTCCAACTTCCACCTTTGTGCTGGCTGGAGACATTGGGAAGACGAGAGGCTGATGCTGGCAGAGGCAAAGGACTAGCAACAAGAGCTCTTGGAACCAAGGTGAGAGATAGGACTCTTAAGAAAGCTAACGAGGCTATTTTGAAGGAGACAATAAAGGATTTGGATTTTTTAACAGCTGGTTGTATTTGAGGTGATTATTACTCTGAACTGAAACTATGAGTGCCTCCAAAAGCCCCCAAGAAACCTGCTCCCATAGAACATTATATTTTTAGAGAAGAACATTAGAGGATTCCCTCAGGATTTCTGGTCAAAAGAGAAATGATTATTATTTGCATTCATTCTGAGCCAAAAGGGCCCCAAACAATGACCCAATGAAGCTTGAGACCTATTACTAATTGATAAATAAAAGCCAAAGTGATTTGGGTTTAAGGCAGAGTTCTTAAGAAAAATCACTGTTTTTCTGCCATTAGGGGGTCTGTACCCCAAAGATATCATAAAGGAGGGGAAAGGACACACACATGCAAAAATGTTGGTAGCAACTATTTTTGGGGTGGCAAAGAATTGGAAAATGCCCACTGATTGGGGAATGGATGAGTAAGTGCCGTGATATGAAGGTAGTGGAATATTATTGTTCTACAAAAAGTGATGAACAAGCTGATTACAGAACAGCCTGGAAAGATGAACTGATGCTGAGGGAAACAAGCAGAACCAGGAAGACATTGTCCAACAGCAAGATTATATAATGATCAATGAGGAAAGACTTGGCTCAGTGATTCAGTGATCCAAGGCAATCCCAGTAAACTTTGAACAAAAAACATCAGCAACCAGAGAGCATGGGTAAAACAACCCATGCTATGTTAATTTCCTTTTTCTCTTTCTTTTGTCTCTTGTGGTTTTTCCCTTTTGTTCTGATGTTTCTATCCCAACATGATTCATAAAGAAATGTGCATTAAAAAGTTAATATACATGTATAACCAGAAAAAAAAAGCAATACATTAAAAAAAAAGAGAGAGAGAGACTGCTCTCCATGGTGCTGAGAAGCATCCCTGAGGGTCTAGGTTCCATGAGGGGACAGAGATGACCTGGATATGAGGGCCAGCCTCAGGCTAGGCACTGAGGGGGAATTATGCCCTGCCCAGGGGCTGTTTGTCAGAGTTCTGGGCTTGGGTCTTTCTGTGATGATTTCCTAACATTGAGGTAAAACCAGTCCTGAAGATTCAGAGCTAATACCCAGCCTGGGAACCATTTCCCCAACTGATCCCCTCTGGCTTTCTAAAAATAGATTGCTTTTGTTCACAGGCAGAAATGAAAATGGAGTGCCTTCATCAGGTCTTTCTGCAGGGGGTTAGCGTGATTGCAAGGGCCCAGACGGGCTGGGAGTTGTCCAACCACCAGTTTTGTATCCATAGGGGAGGGGGGCCCGGTGGCCTCAGGAACTCTGGGCTTTGGCCGTGGACTTCCCCTGTGAGGGGGGGGGCAGCAGCTGTGGCAAATTGTCTCTCCAGCTGTGACCAGGAGCAGATGCTAATGTTAAGTCATCAATATTCATGGTAATCAATTATTAATGTTATAATCAATAAAAGTCAAGGTATGGCCAGCAGGGATCACTTCCCATGTGAGTTTATATCAGTGATCTAGAATATTCTAAGGGCCCTCCCATCTCTAATATCCTATGTTCTAGGGGTCCACTCAGCTCTGACCTCCTGGGTTCTAAGGGCCCTCCCAGCTCTGGCCTCCCAGGTTCTAAGGGCCCTCCCAGCTCTGACTTCCTAGGTTCTAAGGGCCCTCCCAGCTCTGACCTCCCAGGTTCTAAGGGCCCTCCCAGCTCTGACCTCCCGGGTTCTAAGGGTCCTCCCAGCTCTGGCCTGTATGTAGTGAATGTCCTACTTGGGTTGGTGGACAAAGCTCGTTCTTTGTAGCTGGGTGTCACAGAGGAATTGTATGGCTTCCTTTGGGGATGCAAAAAGAAGCTTCTGGCATTGCCTTTACTTAGTGGGCCTCTAGGTGGGCACTGTTCCAGTCTGGGAGCTCCCTAGGCCTGAGCTGAGCTGCTATCCTTTTCTAAATCAGCTAGATCTTCCCCACCCAGTCCCGGGGGGCTGAACTAGAGCCACTAACCTGCTGCCTTACCTCCACCTTAGAAATGGGGAAGCTGGACCCAAAAAGGGTCATTCTAGGGCCTCAGGTAGAGTAGCAGAGGGAAGCCAGATCTCCTGGATTCTCCTCCACCAGCGCCTTCCCTTTCTTTCTCCCCTTGGGATTCACTATAAACCATTCCCTCCCCGGTAGGTTACCTCAGGGATTATTCTTCCCCTCCAAACATGGTGGGCCTATTTCTTCAAGACCGCAGGCTTCTGGAAAGAAGCAGATCTTGGTGTTTATTTATCTCTGGGATTTTTAGAGCCACATCCTTCATTTGAAAGCCTTAGGGTGCATTCGTATAAAATTAAAAATAATTAAAATCTTTGAAAAAAACGTTCCTCATAAAAACAAAAATGCTATTTTATGGTTAATAAAGATCGAATATGGGCATAATTACATGGCCATATAATCCAGTTTGTAATTATGGCATAAATAATCTGTAATTATCCTAATAAACCATGTGGCCTGATAGAATCCTAGGTCTGAAATGCCTCCCCTTAAAAGCATGGGTGTGTGTGAGTGTGTGTGAGTGTGCACAGACCACATGAGCACGATCCAGGTCATGGAGGCTGGAATCCAGCATGGGAGGCTCCTGGGTCTGAATCCAGCAAGAGAGGTAGCCGGGACTGAAGAGACTGGATCCCAGAGGTGCACAAATGTCATCACCTCGGTCCTCTCCTTCTGGAGTGACCCATGGCTTCATCCTCCATGTTGCCTCCAGAGAGTTCTCTGGCCAGGAAAGCAGAATGAGCACACTTCGGTCCTCCAGTCAGGTCCTGTCCTGCAGCTGTCCATCACTCCCCTGCGTGGACAGGGCAAGGTCCTCATCAGCTCTGACTAGTCTCTCCTGCAGCATTCAGGTCACAGGATTTGTAGAACATTGGATGCCACGGACTGAGATCATCTTTTCACCTCTAAGCCCAGGCCCAACTCCATCCTCCAACATACATTGCTCCCCCTCCTTCAGCCACCTTCTACCCTTCCCTGAAAAAGATTCCGGGGCCCAAGGGAATTGCAGACTCAGCAGGAATCAGTGGTGGAATGAGGCTATTCAATGAATAGCACACACTTATTAAGCACCAACTATGTTCCAGGTACTGTCCCAAGTGCTGAGAATACAGATTTAGTGCAAAGAAGAGTCCTGGGCCTTAAAAAGCTTCCATTCTAATGGGGGAAGAAAACAGAGTCAGGAAGGACCTCTTGTGGCAGGTGGCTCTTGAGACAAGTTTTGAAGGAAAGAGCAGGGAGGATGCTGGACATTCTGGGTTTGTCCTGGAGAAAGAAGTCTTGGGAGGAGCCACTAGCAGCCTCAGAGTCCCTGGGACACTGTCCTGTCTCCACTTGCGGAGGATCCGATGGGGAGCCCAAGACCGGAGGTCCAGCATGCGAGTCCTCCCGTGACCTACCTCCACCTGCCTTACCAGCCCCATTGCTGTCAGGCTTTTTCATGTTCTATCACTGCCTTTGGGGCGTGAGACTTGGGAGAGAAGCTGGCTCATGCATTCCACATTTAGTGTAAAATTGTCATGGTAGAGATGGGAGATACAGAGAAGTGCACTGCCATGGGTAAAGGGGGCAGCTGGGCTGAGCCCGGGGAGCCCATCTGAAGATGCTCACCTTGGAACAGGTGAGGGTCTACCTCCACACCTGCCATCCTCTCCAAGTCTGGCCCTCACTAGATGTCCTGGGGGCATTCTCCCATAGCTTGTCATTCCAAGGACTGGGGACGGGAGGGCAACACTACCTCCCCCAAGTCTGTCCACCCTGAGATCTGTCATGTCCAGAATTTCTTCTTTTTTCAGGAGTAGTTCTCAGGCCTTGCCAAATTTGAAATTCAGGCTTTTTACTTTGGACCATGTTCTTCCATTCCTTTCTCCCATTTCTTGTGAATGTGGAATAATCTTGCGTTATTCTCATTGCCTTTCCTTCATTTCTGAAGACGTTCCTCATGGTCAAATAAAAAATTTATTTGTTATTGAAACTATAAAATTCAACTGCTCTATGTCACAGAGTCTGACATATTTAAGTTGGACCTCAAGACCCATGAGAAAAAGAGGAAAGGGAAGAGAGTAAGCATTTATATAGCACCTATGTGGGACAGCTAGGGGTCACAGTGCCAGTGCACTCTGGCATGAAAAGACCAGGGTTTGAATTCTTGTCCCTGAGAAGTACAGGCTTTCTCCTGGCTGGGGGCTTCACCAATTTGAGAGGGAGTCTTATGGTTTTGATTTATTCATTTTGGATAAATTTCCCCAAAGATAGGACTGACGTGGGGATTTAGGATTCTCTTGCTGTTCCTCGGGGTAAAACGAGTCAGAGAACCTTTTGTTGTCTGAGGCAAGGCTGCTTTATGTGGGGTGACCACATTCACTAACATCCCCTCCCACTGTCCTCCCATTGCCTCCCAATATGTACTCAGAGGAAGCTCTCTGCAAGAGCTGAGTCAAAGGAAGTGAAGAGTGGGGACTTCCGGTGGAGGGGCCAGCACTGACATTCCAAAGGTGGGAGCCTGCGGAGAGTCCTTTCCCTATTGCCTTTGCCTTTTATCTCCCATTCTGTTCCCTGACCAGCATAGGATGCCCCAAGCTTACAAACAGAGGTTCTCCCCTCTGTGAACAAGCAGAACACAGCTCACTGCTCTTGCATGTGACAGCCCTTGGAGACAGCCCCCTCCTCTCTCCGAGTCTTCCCTTCTCCAAACTGTCCAAGCTGACACGCTCTCAAGGTCCTTTCCTCTTCTCTGGGCACTCCCGATGCCTCCATTCCCAGAAGGTGGTTCTCGGGAATGGATCCAGTCTCATTGGTGTGAGCTCTGCCCTTTGGGGGACTTGTCCTGGTCACCAGGACCATCTCTGAGATTGACTCTAGACTTGGAGCTCTATCCACTGCTCCACCTGGCTGCCGCCAAAAACAGCCGTAGCACTTTTGCTTCCTGCCCCCAGAAATGTGCTGAGCACCTCGGAAGATTGAACACACACTTACCGAATGTTTTGTGACCCGAGAAGGTCCAACATCCTGCTGTGGGGGGACAGAGATGGGCTTAGAGGCCAGAGCCCTGACCCCGTGAACTGTCTCCGCCAGCACTCCCACTGTGAGCCTCAGTTTCCTCCTCCACTCTTCCCACATTGCAGGGTCGCAGCAAGGAGGGCCACCTTACAATGGGGGCTGCCCAAGTGGTTACTGACAACTGCCTCTTGGTACCCTTCCTTTCCATCTGCTGGTCTCCTCCTATCTACACATCTCTCTTTGCCCTTTCCTCTTGTTGTCTTTCTTTCTCTGGTTATCACCATTCTTCTCTCCCTCATTCTTTTCCTCCTTGCTTCTCCTCATTGTCTCTGCTTTCTCTCCTCACCTTTTCCTTTCATCCTTTGCCCAGTCCCTTCTTCTCTCACACCTTTCTTCTACCATCTCTGTCCTCTCATCCTTTGCACTTTCTTCCTCCTCTCCTCTGTGCTTCCTTACTCTGTCTTTCCTACCTCCTGTCCTCCCCTCCTCACACCTCTCCTTTCTCTCCTTTCTCTCCTGCCTCCTGTCCTCCCTTCTCCCACTTCTCCTTTCCTTATTTCTCAGTTTTTCTCCTGAATCCCTCCTCCTATCCTCCTGTTGCTCCATCTCATCTTGTCTCTCTTCTCCCTTCCTGTCTCACACCCTCTTCTCTCTGTCCCCTCCTCAGCCATTCCCCACAGACTGCAGGAGATACTGAGCTCTCCTCCCACACATCAAAGGCACAGCTTAGAGAAGGGGGAGGGAATGGAGACCACACAGGACAGAAGCTGTGAGCAGACTTCCCCAGGGGCTGGCATTGAGCACAGGCAGCTTGGACCACAGGGGCTGGGGATTATTTCTGGCTCTGATGCACGCTTGTGGCTACGCTCTGGCCATGTCCTGAGGGAGCTTCCTTCTCAAGGAGCAGGGGAAGCAGGCAGACACAGACTCCAGGCGCAGGAAGGCTCTCTTCCATAAAAGAAGCAGGAGGGGACACGTTTTGTCCAAAGGTTGCTCCTTCCTGAGGAAGACTGGGGAGATGCTGCACCTGAGCTGGGGTAGGGGAGCCAAGGAGGTGGAGCTGGCCACTGCTGAAAGTGCAGGAGCAGAGGAGGAGAGGATTCCTTCTTGGGAACTAGTCGCAGTGCATAGATGCTGGACCTGCAGTCAGGAAGCCTTGGGCCGAAGTCCAGCCTCAAACACTTCCTAACTGTATGACCCAGTCACTGCACCTCGATTCGCTTTGGTTTCCTCATCTGAAAGCAAGCTTGGGCACAGAGTCTATTGTCAGGAGACCCCTTCCTTATCGGTGGAGATGATGGCCTTGCCCTGTGTGACAGGCTGGGGGAGCTGGGAGGGGGGAATCTCCAGCTTTCTTACGTCATCCTGGGAACTTTTGGAGTCACTTTGGGTGCCTCTGGCTTCTGGCTTCCAGGGAAAGGGGAGGAAGCAAATCCCACAGCAGGCTGCCGAAGGAAAAGGCATGAGAGGAGCTGGTTTTCTCCATCACGTCTGCATTCCCAGCTTGCTACCCTAGAGAATGCAGGGAGCTTCCATTTGGGTGAGATCCAGGACCTTTCTCTCGGCTGCACTTAAGGGAGAACTCCTCTCTATTTCTGCTCTGTGTCCTCCTGTGTAGATTTTCTCTGATTTCCGTTTTATATAAATGGATGTCTTTGCTATTTCCTACGTTGGTTCATTGTGGAGGTGCTGCCTGGTTGGAATGGGAATAAGTCTTGGATATAGAGCTTGGGATCCTCCTTCCTCCAATAATGACACAGTGATTGGAAGTTAGCTTGAACCCGATCATATTCCTTGCATCAACAATATTTAAAGGGGCAGCTAGATATAATTCCAACCTGGTACCCCTTTCTCTGAGGAAAGCAGAGTGGTTTCTAACCCTAACTTCCTGGTAGGAATTAAAGTCTCTCTTGGAAAAGGAGAGGGGGAGAGGAGGGCTGTTCTGTCCTCCATCTCAGGTGCATTGTAGAGTCTCTCAGCACAGGCAAAATGAGGATAATAATGGCTTCTCAGAGTTGACCCAAGAATCAGATGAGATAATATTTGTAAAGTGCTTTAAAGTCTTAAAGAGCTACACAAACTCCAGCTGTAATTATTGGAGACAGAGGGAGGCCTTTCTGCTGTGTAATCCTACCCCGGGGGAGTGGTGCTCCCTAGAGGTACATTTGGAATAGAAGTCCTCCCCGTGTTCAGTGGGCTCTGTCCAAGCTACTTGGAGTATCATCTCCGAGGCCTAGGATGGCGCGGGGTTGTCTCCAAACACTGCCAGACATGCGAGCTGCCATGACTTCTCTGGGTCATCATTACCTGGAGACTCTGGGACCAACTTCAGTGCCGGAATTCCCCCCCCCCCCCAACAGCCTCCTGGAAGCCCCCGATTTTCTCCTGGATGTGCCACAGGCACCAGAAGCTCAATGTGTCCCCTTCAGACTCTATCTTTCCCCCTAAACCAAGTTTCCCTGTAGACCTTCCTCTTTCTAACTACACAGAAGAACAATGATCCTTCTAGTCAGCCAGATCGGCAGCCCCGGGAATAATGGACGGTCCAAAAGGAAGTGATCTGGAGCAAGACTGAGAGTAAACGAGCCTCCAGGAAGAGACAGGGATTTGTCCTCATCTTGCCAGACATTATGCTAGCACAGGGGCTACAAAAAGAGGCAAATGGCAGCTCCTGACCTCCAAACCTTCCATGGCAATGGGGGAGACAGCACGCAAACAAACACATCCCAAGCGAGCTCTGCACAGAATAAACAGGAAACAGGGGGAAGGCACTGGAACCGAGGGCTCCCGAAGGCTCCTAGCGGAGGAGTTTAGCTGGGATGTGAAGGAGCCCAGGAAGGCCGCAGGGGAGGTGGAGGAAGCCAGAAGATGTCTACCCGGCGGCCAGTTTGAGGTGTCCTGATGGCCCTTGGCGATGAGAGATGGGGGTCAGCAGTCTCAGGCAGACAGATTCGGGCACTTGGCACTGTTGGGATGAGTGGAGATGAGGAGGGAGAACGTCCCAGTCTGGGCGCCCCAGAAGAAGATCGTTGTCGGGGGATGAGGAAGGCAAAGAGGCGAAGGTTGCGGAAGAATCCGTGAAGAGCGGGTGTGCTGGGAGGAGCCAGACTGTGAAGGGCTCGGAAGGGCAGGGAGATTTCTGCTTGATCCTAGCGCAGACGGAGCCCTGAAGTTTGCCGGTGGGGAGTGTCCGGCCCGGCCCTTAACAATCCTCTGATGCTTGAATGGAGGATGAACTATTGCCATTGGGAGTCTCGGAGAGGGTTTGTCTTGGGGAGAGGGAAGCGGGGGTGAAGGGAGGAGCAACAGCTTGGATTGAGGGGGTGAGAGAACGGGAAGTCAGGGGGGACAGATGGGGAGGCGCCCTTTACAGCAGCGGGAAACCACGTCCACAAGCATCCATCCAGCAAGTCCGTGTGCCAGGCAACGCCCCCCTTACAAGCCAGGGGGAGAAGGCCTTCTCTCAGCCTCGGGTGCAAGGGCGCTCCGGGAGGGACGGAGGTGGCGGCAAGGCGGGAGGAGCCCGGGCAGCCGGGAGCAGAGCTGGGAGAGGAGCGAGGGCAAGAGCCCGGCCGGCGGGAGCAGGGTCTGAAAGGAGCTGGCCAGTTGGGAGGGGCTTTTGCCCAGGGTGGGGGGAGGGATTTGGGGAAAGACGAACAAGCTCAGTTTGGGACCCTTGAGTCTGAGGGGCCCACAGTGATCCGGGTAGAGGTGCCCAGGAAGGGGGGGGGCGGGGCGGGAGCAGCGCCGGGGTTTGGGTTTGTCTGGAGCAGACATGTAGAGCTCGGAAAAAGTGAGCGAGGACTACAGACTGAGGCCTGGGAGAGGGCGGAGCCTGTGTGAGTGCTTGTGTAAGGGGGTGTGTGAGTGTGTGTGTGTATGTGTGTGCGTGTGTGTGAGTGTGTGTGTGAGTGTGTGTGTGAGTGTGTGTGTGTGTGTATGCGAGTGCATGTGTGAGTGTGTGTGTGAGTGTGTGTGTGTGAGTGTGTGTATGTGTGTGTGTGTGAGTGTGTGTATGTGTGTGAGTGTGTGTGTATGTGTGTGTGTGTGTGTGTGTATGTGTGTGAGTGTGTGGGTGTGTATGTGTGTGTGCATGTGTGTGAGTGTGTGTGTGTGTAAGAGTGTGTGTGTGTGAGTGTATGTGTGTGTGTGAGTGTGTGTGTGAGTGTGAGTGCGTGTGGGAGTGTGTGTGTGTGTGTATGTGTGTGTAAGAGTGTGTGTGTGTGAGTGTATGTGTGTGTATGTGTGTGTGTGAGTGTGTGTGTGCGTGTGTGTGAGTGTGAGTGCGTGTGGGAGTGCGTGTGCAAGCATGTCTGCGCGTGCGTGGGGGAGCGCGGGGGAGAGGGTCCCGTTGAGCGCGCACACAGGGTGAGAGCAGGTGCTGAGTAGTCATGGCGGGACATGGGGAACGCCCCCTGCCGGGGCTGGGGGTATGGCCAGAGGCCGACAGTGAGAGCCCAGTAAACTTGCAGACTGACTATGGTGAGATTTTGACCTAAAAGGGCTCTCAGAGGCCGCCCCTCTTTTCTCGGATGGGGAAACTGAGGCAGGCCCGGACCCGTGTGAGGTGGGATCCCCTTGAGACCTGGTGCTGCCTCCCGATGCCCCCTCCCCCTCCCGTACATTTTTATTAAATGGGGTCCCCGAGACGTTGCCCTTTATCCTCTTGCTTTCCTGACCTTGCCCAAAGCTCTGCGCTGGCTCCGCCCCTGGGGCACCTCCTTCCGGCAGAACTCCTGGATTATGAAACACGGAATAAGACCCGCCTCTGGCCTTATTCCCTTATCGGGACTCATGGAAGCGCCCGAGGCCGCTCCCAGAAGGGATGCGAGAAGAATGAGCGGGGGCTGCTGTGTATCCCCCCCAGCCCCGTGCTTGGCCATCAGGCTCAGTAACGCTGGCAGGTGAGTGAGACCTTCCCCCTGAGCCGCCCACAGCCGCCCCCTCCCCCCTCCCGTCCTGGGGGCTGAGCGGGGGGAGGAGCCTGAGCTCCGGGCTCATAACTGCACGAGATCAGGCTAGTGGCCAATAGCGCCACCTGGTGGGTAACGGTTCTGGCTGAACTCGAGATTTGAAAAGGCTCCACTGCTCTTTGTTCCCGCAGCAGACGCAGAAGAGGCTGCCGGGAGCCCGTGGGGGGCGCTGGCCTGAGGGCTTCATCTCCAGGGAGGGCCCGGGGCTCAGTCAGTCACTGCTTCCGCCCCTGCGCTCCCTGGGCAGCGGTGATGGCGGACTGGCCAGGACATCAGACAGAAGGGGCTGGAGAGAGGCGGCTCCGCTTTGGCTGCACCGAGTCTAGTCCGGGCCCTTGGGTCCTGGTGGAACCAGGCGGCGGCTCGTTGCTGGGGACTGAGGCTGGTTTGGGCCCCTGGAGAAGGCAAACTAGGAGCCGCCTGTTTAGTGACTGAAACGTGATTGGTGGAGTTGAGAAACGCCTACTTCCTGTTTCCGCCGTCCACTGCGCAGAAGCACCGCGATGAGCAGCGATTCTGTGCACGAGCCGCACATCCCAGGGGGAATGACGCCTCTGAGGGGCTGGTGGGGGGAAGCTGGGCTGTCCCCGTTCTGGGCAGATCGAGGTCGGGGTCACCCCCCCTGCCCTCGGGACCTCAGCCAGGAGCAGATGGACCGGCTGGGTGCGTCCGGAGCCCGTCCTACTGAATGCGAGGGAGCAGGACGGACCCGACGGACGGGGGGAATCTGGGAGGGAAAAGGGTCCAAGCTGGGGGGGGGGTCGGGCGTCAGGGAAGCTTCTAGGACATGAATAACAGCTCAGTCACAATAAATGCGCCTCAAAGTTGGAAGCGCATCTTCCGGCTTGAGATTTCAGCAAAGGCGGGGCTGAGCTGGGGAGTCCCTCCCACGGAGCCCGGACTAATTCACCCCCCAGTGTGACCGGAACAAGTGACAGCACCAAGCCCTCCTCCACGGAGTGTTGTCCTTGGTCCCAGGACTCTGTGGACTTGTTCTTTGATTCCCAGCAGTGAGCGCGGTGCATAGTAGGTGCAGCATGTGCATAGTAGGTGCAGCATGTGCATAGTAGGTGCAGCATGTGCATAGTAGGTGCAGCATGTGCATAGTAGGTGCAGCACGGTGCATAGTAGGTGCAGCACGGTGCATAGTAGGTGCAGCATGTGCATAGTAGGTGCAGCACGGTGCATAGTAGGGGCAGCATGTGCATAGTAGGGGCAGCACGGTGCATAGTAGGGGCAGCACGGTGCATAGTAGGGGCAGCATGTGCATAGTAGGGGCAGCACGGTGCATAGTAGGGGCAGCACGGTGCATAGTAGGGGCAGCACGGTGCATAGTAGGTGCAGCATGTGCATAGCAGGTGCTCAATCAATGCATCTCTGCCTCAGAAGCTTCCTCCCAGTCAGGATAGGAGCTTGCCTTTTTCCTTTGGCCCTGCCGGGCTCTAGGAGGGGGCTCCCCTAAACCTATGTATTCCTCCTCTGACCTCCCCCACCCCCGGAGCCCTCGAGTCTGCTTGCCCGTGGACATCCTGCGGCGCTCCGGGGCTCTCTCCGACAGCCCGCTGACGTCAGGGAGGTCTGGAACGAGCCAGACCCAGAGTCCTTTTGAAAAACCCGAACAAAAGCACACTTCCACACCAGCAGCCATCTGACACGGTTTCTGCTTAATCTTCTTGCATCAGCACGGAGCGGAGCACGGGGACGCGTCCCCAGGGAGCCGCAGGATGCTGAGGTTTTCCCTGAATGAGGCCGGTGGTGGGGGGCTCACACCAGGAGGAGTCTGCCCGGCTGCAAAGGTTGGGAGCGTGCAGGGGAAGGGGGTCTTTGATGACCCTTGCTTCACTTTTCCCCCACGGGCTGTTCAGCTAACATGTTGGTTAATTAAAGCCATAATTAAAGAGTGGACAGCAGGGGGGAGATTACGAGAGAACAGGCTGCCCCGAGCTTGTGTAAAGTTCATGGGCACCAGCAAGTCATCGTGGGCTGCCGGGGACGGCGCCTGGTCTAGTCCCTCAGTGAGCTCCCGGCCCGCCTCCTGGATCCCCTGACCCGAAGCTGCTCGCCCAGCCCGGAGGCCTGGGAGAAGACCTGCCCCCCTGCCCCCGGGTGCTGGCTGGTAGTGACATGCATTAATGCTCCCCCTAATTGATTTAGTTCTGTTTGGTCCCTATACACCCTCTCCAGGAAAAGGCAAACTCCTGGAGGACGGGATCTGCTGCTTTTCATGTCTTTAGCACCCAGAGCCCAGTGGACTCACCCACGTGCCTACTCATCCTTTTGTGTGTTGTCTCCCCAAATAGAACGGGAGCTCTTTGGGAGCCTTTGAATCCCCAGCACGTGGCCCCGTATCTGGCACATAGTAGGCCTTCCGGCAGATTGGCTGTTTTTTGGCGTGGCTTTTCAGCTGACACGGATAACTGTCCATTTGGATGCTCTGGTAGGGAAAATGAAGAAGCAGCTTCCGGATCAGGGCAGACTATTCCTAGAAGTGAAGATTGGGAGACAACATTGGGGTGGGATGATTCTTCCAGATAAAAGAATTGTTCCAAACATCATTTCAGAGTCTGCCGTTTCATAGGACCATCCATTCAGACTCAATCCAAACATCTCACTTTGCAGAATAGGAAACTGAGTTTCAGAGAAGAAAGGAAGGGACATGTCCAATCAGAAAGTGTCTGAGTCACCTCTTATCACTCTCCACCCCTTTGCCTCATGCATCCAGAGCAAGCTGGGTAAATCACCGACAAGTCTCCCCATAGTGCTAGAGACAAAAACTGGAAGCAGGAGCCTGGAGCTGTCCAGCCAGCACTGGGCTGCTCGGGATGCCGGGAGGTTTGAAAAAGCATATGAAATCTGCAAAGATTCTCAACATCCCGGCCGGGAAGATTTTCGGATCCATCCCCAAAGAACAGGAGGTGTCCGGGAAGAGAGCCAGGTTTAATATGCTCTTGTAGGTCGCTCTGATGGCTCCTGGCCCCTTAAGAAATGATTTCTGGGAAAGGCTGGTGACCCTGATCCAACTTCTGAAAACTTTGCTGTTAGCCACAGGCTTTTAGGCAAGAATGATTATAAGCAGACTGAGCCAAGAGATCCCCCTGGAGAAAGCTGATGAGGCAGAGGCAGGAGGGAGCTGCCTCGAGAGCAGAGATGGGGATGCTTTTATGTTATCAAGTACATCGCCTTTCTGGGTTGAGGCTTCTCTTCCCCCTCCTGCCGCATGGGAGAGAGCGAGCGGGGAGTCTTAGTGGGAGGGAGGGCAGTGAGCTCAATGTCTTTGAAAGACACTTTCCATTAATGAGCTCCAATAGCCCGAGCAGGGCGAGGAGACCACCTGTGGCTGACACAGGGATATCAGAGCTGGCGCTGAGACAGATGCTGACTTGCCCCCTTTGATACTTCAAGAATCATTAACGTGGAGGAAAGACCTCTGGGGAAGACTTCCAACTCCAACTTTAAATTCGGGTCAAGTTTCCTGATGAAAGAGCAGTTAGGGTTAGTTAGGAAGGTACCAACTTGTATATAGGGAGGTTTTTTTCTTCCTAAGTTACTCTGAAACATCTGCTTTATTCAATATAAGCATGTGTTTATCTCTATAGCTACATTTACGGTTCTGGGAATCTCTCCTTCAGTTCAGTTTTTCTTCAGATTTAGACCCAGATACACCCCGAGAGAGCATCATGTTTGTGTATCAAGAAGTTGAGATTCAGAACAGAGAAATTTGAGGAGACTCAATTTGCAAATAGAAAAGCTACAATCCAATTCACCAGTGCTCCCCCCGCACTGGATCATGACATACTATTGATTTATGGTTTGAAAAAAAGGAAAAAAAGTATAGCTGTATCTAAATGAATGCATTAAAAAACATGTACCCAGCATTTCCCTTGCTAGCCACCAGGGAGACAGAAAAATCAGGCTGTCCGCATTGTCCAGGAACTCACATTATAATGGGGATGACCACACACAAAGCCAATCAAGCAGGTGTGGACCTTACAATTCATGATGTGATGCTCAGATCCTCCTGTGGAAACAGGGAGAACAGTGATCTGATTCCTGGTGGGGCACAGGGCAAGAGATCTCCAAGTCGGTCTTACTGCTCTTGGGCTGACTTCAGGACAGATCGCTCAAGCAAAACTGCAGTTTCTACGTGGAGCTCATTCAAAGGGTGCCACAGAGTCTTTGAATAAGTTACTGGATAATTTTGATGAATTTAGGGCTAGGGTTAGGATTCAACAGGAAATAAAAGAAATTTTTAGTCCTTAATTCAACTAAAAGTTTAGATTGAGAAGCTCTGAGGAACCATCTGGGAAAAGGAGTTGGGTTTCAAGACATATATTTGGAAATTTCATGCTAATTGACTGGATGTGGCTGTCTTGGGGCTGTATCAAAGAAGAGCTGGTGGGACTCCTGGCACTAAAAATAAAAAAGCCGGTGGACTTCTCTGATGGGGGAGAAGTTGCTCCACAGGTGAAGACCCACTGAAGATATCTGGGAGTGATTTCAAAGAAAGGAACACCCGGGCTAAACTTACAAAGGACAGCAGAAAGCTTCAATGGGTGCCCAGCAATGTAGCTACAGAGCACTTTGGAGACTCGGCCATAATGAAAACTGTGCTCAAGCCTTCCGTGTTCAGTGACTTGAGCCTTCCATGTTCAGTGGGGTTGAGTCTTCCATATTCAGCAGCCATATGTTGTAGTGGAAGTAAATACAAGCTTCGATTCTGAGTGGATGTCAGCCATGAAGGGTCTTGATGAATGCAAGCCCTGCATTCTAAGAACCCACGAATAAGGGAGTGTCTGGGGGATGCACAAAGATTTCTAGTTCAGTTATTTTGAGAAGTGATAGGATCCACAGTCATGAGATTTCAGAGTAAAAGTCATCTCATTCTACCGCCCAACCTGCTTTCAGGTATCCCTCAGAGTTTGCTAGCCAGAAATGGGGTGCCAAACCAAGATTTCTAAACTCTCATCTCAGGAACTGAGTTCAAATCTTGACTACCACCTTAGGTATTTTCTCAGCTGTCCAACAAAGGAGAAGAACCATTTTCTAGCTCTCATTCTATAATCCAATGTGTAATCCACAAAGATTTTGGCCACAGAGCTTGGAGGGAAAGGGAGCTCTCATAGGGTAGGGAATGAGTCCAGCATTGCAGTCTTCACCCAAGGCTGCTCAGTCTATTCCCAATGTATCTCAGGACATGGCAGCATCCATCTTCTTGACCGACCAAATCCACAGCATTTTCCTGAAATAGCCACTTTATCACCCTGTCAACAAAGGCACTGAGGTGACCCTGCCTGCCTTACGGGGTGAAAAGCCTATATCTCTGCTCTCTCTTTGAAAGGGATGCTGGGAACAATTAGGAAGAGACAACCATCCACAAAAGGGCCATGTCCCCAAGTCACTGTCTCATCTAGGAGATCCTGGTGGACTGGAGGAGACATAGCTATTCATCACTGAACAGACTCTGAAGACACTGAGGGAGACTCATTCTCTCTTCCTACAGGAGACCTTTCCCTATGTCCCTCCCCTCCTCAGCACAGCTGTTCATGTCTTGCCTTCTCAGGTGACTTTCCATTTCCTTTGTGTATATCTTGTAGGTACCCCATTTACATCTTGTGTCCCCCTTATACTATGAGCCCCTTGAGTGCAGATTGTGCTATTTCCTTGCTCTGTATTCTTTCCATTAGTATGGTGCCTGGCACATAGTAAGGCTTAATCAACGTTTGCTGATTGACTGACTGAGCCCTTGTGAGAAAAAGAAATGTGGCCAAGGAAAAATATGGAGGAAATAACAAAACCGGCATTCAGACCTGGCTCTCTGATTAAGTTCACATTCCTTCCTTTGCATGCCATGAATAGATGGTGGGACAAAGGTCAAGAGGAGAGGGCTCCAGACAAATCCTCAGAGGAAAGTCAAGCCTAAGGGATGGGCTGAGAGATGTTTCTGAAGTGAGGTCAGAAAGAGGGTTCAGAAGAAGGGGTCAGAACACAGAGATGAAGGGAATGGCAGGTATCTGTGAGAAGGGGGGGGTACAGAGCTTGGAAATGTGAAGGCAAGAAGAATGAGGATGAGAAAGTCTTGCCATTTTGGTGACAGAGAAGAAAGCATTAGTTATGGGAGAAGGTAACTTCTGCTGGGTAGGGCAGCTCTAAGTCAGGCTGCAGAGGACTGCGGGTGAGAGATGAGGAAGCAGAAGCACCAAATAAGAGATATTGTATCTCAGGGGTTTGTCTGTGAAAGGCCAGAGGATTCTGGATGAGAGGTTCTGGGAAGGTGAGAGTCTTTAAGAAACAAGGAAGCCCTGGGTGGGTCTGTAGGGAGTTGGAGAGAAAGCCAGGAAGGCGGAATTAAGTGTTAGGGAGACTAAAGGAGTGGGGTAAGACATTGGCTTTAAGAGGAGGTAGAAAGGAATGGGATCCTGGGTGAAATGCAAAAGGTTTGCCTTGCTGAGGAGAAGGGCTCTTTCATCTGAGTCTGGGGCCAAGGAGGAGAGATCTTGGGAGGAGGTTTTGCTGGAGACCTGAGGATGAGAGGAAGATCACAGTGAATGGCCTCAATTTTCTCATTTAATTATCTAAGTCCTTTGCTATGAGGGAGGAGAGGGTGGGTAAGTTTTGAGAATAATGAGAAGGAAGAAAAGGTGGAGGAAGAGAAGGAGGAGGAGGAAAAGAAGAGGAGGAAGCAGAGAAAGAAGTGTAGAAGGAAAAGGAAGAAGAGAAGGAAAGGGAGAGAGATAAAAAGAAGGAGCAGAAAAAGGAGATTATTCTCCTTTGTGGAGGGAAAAGGTCATCAGGAGCCAACTATGAAAATCTAAATGAAGAGTTGTCTCACATGCATTTTCAAAGGGTCTCTCATTGCTGACTTTGTTTTGGTTAATACAAATATGAGGAAGGATGTGATAACATCCCACCCCTTTCTGTACCCAAGAGAGATCATAAAGGAGAGAAAGGGTCCCACATGTGCAAAAATGTTTGAGGCAGCTCTTTTCATAGTGGCAAGAACCTGGAAACTGAATGGATGCCCATCATTTGGGGAATGGCTGAATAAATTGTGGTATATGAATGTTATGGAATATTATTGTTCTGTAAGAAATGATCAGTAGGAGGATTTCAGAGAGACTTTACAGGAACTGATGCTGAGTGAAATGAGCAGGACTAGGAGATCATTATACACGGCAACAACAAGATTATGTGATGATCAATTCTGAGGGATATGGCTCTCTTCAACAATGAGATGATTCAAACCAGTTCCAATGATCTTGTGATGAAAAGAGACATCTACACCCAGAGAGTGGACTGTGGGAACCAGGTGTGGATCACAACATAACATTTTCACTCTTTTTGTTGTTGTTTGCTTACATTTTATTTTCTTTCTCATTCTTTCCCTTTTGAGGTTTCTTGTGCAGCATGATAATTGTGGAAAAGTATAGAATAATCATACATGTTTAACATAGATTGCTTGCCATCTAGAGGAGGTGGGGGAAAGGGAAGGGGAAATTTTTTTGAACATAGGGTTTTGCAAGAATGAATGTTGAAAATTATCTTTGCATGTATTTTGAAAATAAAAAGCTATTATTGAAAAAAATTCTATCCTTTGTATCCTTAATGTCATCTCTATTGAATCACACCAATAAAAGGTCTTCCATATTAGTGTGAGAAAACCTTGACAAATTTTAATGTCTCTGATGAGCTATTGAATGAAATGCCCGAGCAAACACATGACAGGAGGGATTGGGGACAGCGTGACTCAGGGCAGGCCACAAATCTCATTTCCCCAGGGATCTGCTACTGAGTCAGCACCTTGGACAGAGACAGGCAAATTCCAGTTTCTACAAAGGGACAACTTTGCTTCTGTCTGAGCTGGTCACTCTTCAGCTCAGGAGACAGTTCAGAATCTGAGGAAACTTGGTGATAACTCAGGGGTCGTTAACTAGGATCCCATAGTTCCAGTTGGGATACATCGGGAATCATGTGTGTTTGGTAGTGAAGTGGAGAAGAGTCACCTCTGTGAAAGCATTGTTGGGAAAGTGCCTCAACAGGTGGACATCTTCCTGTCAGCAGCCTCGCAGAGGCGATGTCTGCACTGGGAGTCAGGATCTATCTGCAGGCTTCACAAGAACCCTATGTCATGCCCAAAGGGAACTTCTGGAGCCCCCACAAAGGGAAGAAAGCACTTCTAGTAGTCAGGAGCATCTGTTCTCTAAGATGGAACACTTTCCCTTGGATCCTGTATGTACGGATGTGCACATCACAGACTTTAGGGATGGGATAGCTTGTAACAACTCTTTCTGCCTTTCCTAAATTCTTTCCTAATAGCCTTTCCTAAAAGCTAATTATGTGGCTGGGTTGAAAAGGTAACAATTGATGATCTTGGGGGGAAACACACTGGTGGGGGCTTATGAGCTTTTTACATTAGAAAACTGGTTTTCCACTTCTCGGGGTGGACCCTGCCATGGGATGTAGCAATCATGCTTAGGGGACTTCACTTGCCTGTGACAGTGGGAGTTGGTACAGCCAGTCAGCAATAAACAGTCAACAGTATGAAGGGTTAAGGTTAGTTACTTAACTCTGTGCCACGGAGACTCTTTGGGTCTCTCAAAGCCTTCCTAAAACCTCTGCTTAATGTTTCTCCCCCAAGTAAGGATCTTCTCACCTGCCTCCGATGCCAAGTTTTTGGAAAACTTATCCCCCTACTTCTTTATGCCCTCTCTGTGCTACCTCTGGAAAATGCTCACACTCAGATCACTCTGTAGAGACTACTATCTGGCAGTCATAGCATGGGCTGGACCCCAGTCTCTTGGGTAATCCTGTGGAGCTGGTCTGGAACCTGGGCTCTGTGTGGAACTCTCCCCATTCCCAAGGGACATTAGGTCCAACTTCATCCCCAGTCTGCTTAAGAGATCTCAAAAAGGTCAAAAGGATTAGCTTCCGCATCCCAGGATGCTCCCCTAATGGGCCTGGAAGGATGTATCTTCCTGATTGCAGTGATTCTGAACTGTCTCCTGATCTGAAGAGTGCCCAGCACAGACAGTAGCAAAGTTGTCCCTTTGTAGAAACTGGAATTTGCCTGTCTCTGTCCAAGGTGCTGACTCAGTAGCAGATCCCTGGGGAAATGAAATTTGTGGCTGGCCCTGAGTCACGCTGTCCTCAATCCCTCCCATCATGCGTTTGCTCGGGAAGTTGGAGCTACTGCCCAACTGTCTCTGGTGCCCACATCAGGCTGAGACACCCCATCCTCCCCTCTCCTGACTCCTATTAGCGACTCTGGGAGGCGTCTTCCCGGGAAGGCCACCGGGTCATCAGCTCCCAGGAGCGGGAGGATAAATGCTTTGTCATAAGTCCCTTTGGCTCTCTGGAGAGCAAACAGAAGGCAAATAGTGCCTGACCTTTTTCTGAAAGACAAAGCCTCTGTAAAAAATGGAAGTCAATCTAGAAAGGACTAAAGCCGGATTTGACTGGAAGTCGGTGGAATTAGAATAGGGTATGAGGTTGGGTTATCAAGGCCATGCAGAAGGGAGCAATGGATGCTAATGACCCAGGCCTGGGTCCTTTCCCATCAGATTAGTGCCTGGGAAAGCTTGCAGGCCCCTCGCTATGCCAAGGCAGCCTTTTCCCCTGGGCTCCCATCAGCTGGGGCTGGGAGAGGCAGGACAAGAGGCAGACCACCCAGCAAGGTTGTAGCAGAGGAGCCTGCTGACTCAGCAGCTGGGGGAGCACGGGGCAGCAAGCCAGCATGGCCAGCAGAGCCACAGCATGGCTGCCTTTCCCAAGGTCCTGGTGTCCAACCTTCTCTGCCCACTGGGCAGAGAACAAGCTGACTCAACCACCCATCCCCCAGGACATCACAACGCAGTCCTGGAGGCACTGGGCCAAACCTCAGCTGCCCTCTGTCCCAGCAGGAGGGGCTGGTCTGGTCAGAGCTGCCGGCTGGCACCGAGCTCCCTGGAGGACAGTGCAGAGGTAGGCGGGCACCCTCAGGGTCACCTGCAGGGCACAGACAAGCTTTAGAGAATGGAGGCAGGCTGGAGAACAGACCCCCTTAGGGGCTCACAAATAGTTTGTCCAGTCAGATAGACCTCCCTGGAGGTCCAAGGACAAAGTGGAAGCCATTCTTCTCCCCTCGTCTTCTTGAAAACTTCATTGGCTCAGTGCAGTCTCACTAGTGACTGTTAAGTGCATGCCCCTCAGCTGGAACCAGGAGACTCTGAGACTTGGGACTTGGGGGTCCCAGGAATTTGAGGGTCCCTTCTGCATGACCCTCCCCCCAACTGCTTAGGGAGAGGATAGAGTGCTGGACATCTGGAGTCATGAAGATCTGAATTCAAATATTGTCTCAGACACTTACTGTGTGATCCTGAACAACTCAACTTAACCCCATGTATGCCTCAGTTTCATCATCTGTAAAGGAAGGCTAATAATAGCATCTCCCATGATTATTGTGAGGATCAAATGAAATCATGACTGTAAAGCCCTTGACACAGTACCTGGAACATAGTTGTAGTTTGTTCTTAAAGAGAACCAGGGCATGAGGGAGGAGATGATAGAATAGTCATTGCTGTGTGTCCTTCATTCTTATAAAGGACATCAGGGAGGAGATATTGTGTATCCTTCATTCTTAGACAGGACCAGGACATCGGGGAGGAGATGCCAGAACAGCCATTGCTCTGTGTCCTTCATTCTTAAAAAGGATCAGGACATTGGGGAGGAGATGCTTGAACAGTCATTGTTGTGTGTCCTTCATTCTTATAAAGGACATCAGGGAGGAGATATTGTGTATTCTTCATTCTTAGACAGGACCAGGACATCAGGGAGGAGATGCCAGAACAGTCATTGCTCTGTGTCCTTCATTCTTAAAAAGGATCAGGACATTGGGGAGGAGATGCTAGAACAGTCATTGTTGCGTGTCCTTCATTCTTAGATAGGACCAGGACATCAGGGAGGAGATGCCAGAACAGTCATTGCTCTGTGTCCTTCATTCTTAAAAAGGATCAGGACATTGGGGAGGAGATGCTAGAACAGTCATTGTTGTGTGTCCTTCATTCTTAGATAGCACCAGGACATCAGGGAGGAGATGCCAGAACAGCCATTGTTGTGTGTCCTTCATTCTTAAAAAGGTCCAGTATATTGGGGAGGAGATGCCCAAAAAGTTGAGTTGTTTGTCCTTCATTCTTGAAGAGGACTAGGACATTGGGGAGAAGATGCCAGAACAATCATTGTTGTGTGTCTTTCATTCTAAAGTGGACCAGGACAATGGGGAGGAGATGTTCATAGCCATTGTTGTTTATCCTTCATTCTTTTTTTTTTTTTTAGTAATGCTTTCCCCCCAAAAAACACATGCCTAGATAGTTTTCAACATTCAGCCTTGCAAAACTTTGTGTTCCAATTTTTTTTCTCTTTCCCTTCCCCTAATCCCCTTCCTTAGACAGCAAGCAATCCTGTATATTTTAAACATATGTAATTCTTCTATACACATTTTCACTATTATCATGCTGCACAAGAAAAATCAGATCAAAAAGGAAAAAAAGAAGAAAAACAAAATGCAAGTAAACAGGAATCAAAAAGTGAAAAAATTATATTGTGATCCACACTCAGTCCCCAAAGTCCTCTCTCTGGATGTAGATGGTTCTCTTCATCACAAAACCATTGGAACTGGCCTGAATCATCTCATTGTTGGAAAGAGCCGTGTCCATCAGAACTGATTATTGTATAATCTTATTGTTGCCCAGGCTCCAGACCAACTCCACAAGATGACCCAAGAGACTGGGGTCCAGCCCATGCTATGATCTGGCTCTGCTCACTTCATTCAACATAAGTTCCTGGAAACCTCTCCAGGCCTTTCTGAAATCATCTTCCTGATCATTTCTTACAGAAAAATAATATTCCATAATATTCATATAACACAATTTATTCAGCCATTCTCCAATTGATGGGCATCTACTCAGTTTTCAGTTCCTTGTTACTACAAAAAGGGCTGCCACAAACATTTTTGCACATATGAGTCCCTTTCCCTCCTTTAAGATCTCTTTGGGATATAAGCCCAGTAGAAACATTGTTGGGTCAAAGGGTATGCACACTTTGACAACTTTTTGAGCTTCCAAATTGCTCTCCAGAATGGCTGGATTAGTTAACAATTCCACTAACAATGTATTAGTATCCCAGTTTTCCCACATGCCCTCCAACATTTATCATTATTTTCTCCTGTCATCTTAGCCAATCTAAGAGATGTGTAATGGTACCTCAGAGTCGTCTTAATTTGCATTTCTCTGACCAATAATGATTCAGAGAAATTTTCATATGATTAAAAATGGTTTTAATTTCTTCATCTGAAGAAATATCCTTTGATGATTTATCAATTGAAGAATGACTTATAATTTTATAACTTTGGTTTTTGCAATATTTTAGAAATGAGTTTTTTTAATTTTTATTTAATGATTACTTTATATTGACAACATTATCTCTTGCACTCGTTTCTTTTCCGATTTTTTTCCCCTCCCTCCCTCCACCCCCTCCCCTAGGTGGCAAGCAGTCTTTTATATGTTGGATATGTTGCAGTATATCCTAGATACAATATATGTTTGCAGAACCGAACAGTTCTCTTGTTGCATAGGGAGAATTGGATTCAGAAGGTATAAATAACCCGGGAAGAAAAACAAAAATGCAGATAGTTCATATTCGTTTCCCAGTGTTCATTCTTTGGGTATAGCTGCTTTTGTCTGTCATTTATCAATTGAAACTTAGGTCTCTTTGTCAAAGAAATCCACTTCCATCAAAATATGTCCTCATACAATATCGTTGTCGAAGTGTATAATGATCTCCTGGTTCTGCTCATTTCACTTAGCATCAGTTCATGTAAGTCTCGCCAGTCCTCTCTGTATTCATCCTGCTGGTCATTTCTTACAGAACAATAATATTCCATAACATTCATATACCACAATTTACCCAGCCATTCTCCAATTGATGGGCATCCATTCATTTTCCAGTTAGAAATGAGTTCTTTATCAGAACTTTTGGATATAAAATTTCCCCCCAGTTTTCTGCTTCCCTCCTAATCCTTTTTTTTTTTTTTTTTGCTTTTATTTTGTTTTGGGGTTTTTATGCACAAAACCTTTTAAACTTAATACAACCAAAATTATCCATTTTGCATTTCATAATGTATTCCAAGTTTTTTTTTTTTGAGGGGGGAGGGGATGCAAATTCCTTCCTTCTCCACAGATCTGAGAGATAGATTATCTTCTGTTCTTCTAATTTGTTTATAGTATCACTCTTTATGTCTAAATCATGAACCCATTTTGACCTTATCTTGGTGTAGGGTGTTAGGTGTGGGTCAATGCCTAGTTTTTGCCATACTAATTTCCAATTTTCCCAGCAATTTTTGTCAATAGTGAGTTCTTATCCTAGAAGCTGGGGTCTTTGGGTTTTACAAACACTAGATGAATATAGCTATTGATTATCATGTCCACTGATAAACTACTCTGTTTCTTAGCCAGTATCAAATGGTTTTGATGACCACTGCTTTATAATACAATTTTAGATCTGGCATAGCTAGGTCACCTTCATTTACTTTTTTTTTTTTCATTAAATCCCTTCGAATTTTTAACCTTTTGTTCTTCCAGGTGAACTTTGTAATTATTTTTTCTAGCCTTATAAAATAATTTCTTGGGAGTTTGATTGTTATGACACTGAATAAGTAGATTAATTTAGGCAGAATTGTCATTTTTAATGTATTAGCTTGGTCTAACCATGAGTATTTGATATTTTTCCAATTGATTAGATCTGACTTTATTTGTGTAAAAAGTGTTTTGTAATTTTGTCCCTATAATTCCTGACTTTGTCTTGGCAGGAATACTCCCAAATATTTTATGTTATATACAATAATTTAAAATAGAATTTCTCTTTGTATCTCTTGCTGCTAGACTTTATTGGCAACATATAGAAATGCTGATGATTTATGTGAATTTGTTTTATATTTTGCAACTTTGATAAAGTTTTTTAGTTGATTCTCTAGGATCCTCTATGTATATCATCATATCATCTGCAAAGAGTGATAATTTGGTTTCCTCATTACTTATTCGAATTCCTTTCATCTCTTTTTTCTCTTATTGCCAAAGCTGGCATTTATAATACAATATTGAGTAATAATGATAATAAGGAACAACCTTGTTTCACCCCTAATCTTATTGGGAATTGATTTTACTTTATCCTTGTTACATATAATGGTTGCTGATGACTTTAAATAGAAGTTATTGATCATTTTAAGGAAAATTCCATCTATTCCTACACTTTCTAGTACTTCTAATAGGAATGGGTGTTGGATTTTGTCAAATGCTTTACTATTGAGATAATCATATGATTTCTATTAGTTTAGTTATTGATATAGTCAGTTATGCTAATAGTTTTCCTAACATTGAACTAGACCTGAATCCCTGGTCTGGTGTGTTATCGTGGTGATAACTTGCTTTGGTCTCTTTGCTAATATTTTATTTAAGACTTTTGTATTAATATTCAATGGGGAAATTGATCTATAATTTTCTTTCTCTGTTTCAGCCCTACCTGGTTTAGGTATCAGCATCAGATCTGGTACTTTTCCTCCACTCTTGAAGAGGACTAGGACATCAAGGAGGGAGAGCTGTGCAAAGTCACAATAGTTGTAAAGTGCTTAGCATAGGACCTGGCACATAGTAAGTGCTATGTAAATATTATGGCTGTGATTGTGATGACTTTGAGCATCTCCTAGACTTGCTGTGAGGATCCATTGAGAAAAACTTGTTAAACACATAGCATCGTGCCCGGTACATGGGAGCCATAACTGTTATTATCTCCTAGAGCTGCTGTGAGGATCAAGTGAGAAATATTTGTGAAGCACTTAGCAAGGACCTGGCACACAGTAGGCGCTTTACAAATGCTTGCTCTGATCTTGACGATGATGGTTTCTGAGTATTTCTGATCTTAAGACCTGGGCTGGTGTAGACCTTGTGGCTGCCATTGCAGGGCTATGGGGTCATTCACTGCAGCCTCCAGTCCAGGCTGGCCCACCCGTCTCCCCGACTCTTGTTCCCCTCCCTCCGCCTTATTTCCTATATATTTTGGGGGTTTTAGATGTTGGGGAGTTTCCAGTTCCTTCAAAAGTGGCTTCAGGTTGGAGAATATTCGCCCAGGCACCCCCTCAATGGGGCCAGTTTGCTCGGGCCTCTGTGTCTCCGGGTGCCCTTGTGGCTCCCCTGATGTTACATTTAATGGAAAAGAAAAACAGACTTAAAAACAACCCGTGAAAGCTCAGCTTCCCAAGACACCGGGGGAGACCCCAGACCCCCATTCATTCTGATCTCCACTGTCAGTCACCATGCCCAGGCTTCAGCAGGGGAGCTCTGCCCTCCTGGATCTGCAGGCCCCAGTGGGGACCTTCCCCTGCAGCCCCTCCGGCTCCCACTTTCCCAGCAGAGAAAAAGGGGGTGAGCCCTGCTGGAGGCCGGAGGGCAGAGGCTGAGGAGAATGCTGAGGTTTTTGGCCCAGAGAAGTGCCCGAGGCATCTGGATCCCACTGGCCCATGACAAGGTGTGGCCAGAACCAGGCGGCTGCCTCAACCCTCAGGATACTACCGGGCTTGGAATAGCCTAGTCCGAGCCTGACCCTTTACAGATGGGAAAACTGATAACCAGAAGCAGAAAGTGAGATGGGGGGGAGCTCCCTGAGCGCTGCCAGAGGCCTGCCCCATGGGAAGGCCATGGAATAGACTGATAGAAAAGGCCCGGCCCCCCTGGCTTGGCTTAGCAGGCTCCCCAGCCTTCATGGTCTCCTCTCTGTGCCAGCCTCCATGGCCTCCGTTCTGTGCCAGCCTCCACGGCCTCCTCTCTGTGCCAGCCTCCACGGCCTCCACTCTGTGCCAGGCTCCACGGCCTCCTCTCTGTGCCAGCCTCCACGGCCTCCGCTCTGTGCCAGCCTCCACGGCCTCCTCTCTGTGCCAGCCTCCACGGCCTCCGCTCTGTGCCAGCCTCCACGGCCTCCTCTCTGTACCAGCCTCCACGGCCTCCGCTCTGTGCCAGCCTCCACGGCCTCCTCTCTGTACCAGCCTCCACGGCCTCTGCTCTGTGCCAGCTGAGGGATAGTTTTGGCTTTAGCCTCTCTGCTCATCATCCGTCATGCCAGAGGCCAGGGGAGGTGCCAGCAGCCTCTGGCTATGGGAGGCAGGGAGGCAGAACTGTGGATAGGGAAATGAAGGCGCTTCTCCTGCTCAAGGCCACTCACACTCAGCTCCCAAACAGAGTGGGGAGAGGCCCGCGCTGGCTGGGAAACCCAGTGGCTCTGCAGCGGCACGGCGGGGAAAAGGAGGGGGCTTCTTGCCCAGCTCTGCCCGCCCGCTGGCCTCTGGTGAACCGCGGAACTGAACCGGCCATGGCAGAATCCAGGGTGGATTCTCCCCCTTCCCCTAAAATGGCCTTCGTGGGGCGGCTCGCCGCCTTGGGGGGCCAGTGGATCGTGGGATCCACTACCCAAACCAGACATCTCCCAACGATCCATGTCCCGAGCTGTGGGGCTGGCCACCCATCGGCCCCCTTCGCCAGTCCCTCCCCAGGTCCAAGCCCAAGCTTTGTCTGCACTGAAGAGGCCGAGCTTAGCGAGGGGCAGTGGCCGGCTGCAGTGGCCAGTCGTGGATCCATAAAACAGAACTGAGGAGGAAGTGTTAATGGAGCAGGGATTATCCATGTCTGGGAAGGGAAGACTTGGGGATGGGGAAGAGGAAGCTAATAAGGAGAAGGGGGGATCTGGAGGGATTGGACACTGGCCGCTCCCCATCACCCTGAGGGCTGGAGGCCGGCAAAGGAGCTCAGACTCAGCGTGAGGGATTTAGGGCAGCTCCAGGGAGGATTTTCTGATGGAAAGCAGTTAAAAGTTAGCAGGTTGTGTATGGGGAGGGGGCTTCGCGCTGGGCTGGTTTGTTTGATCTTGTTCAGGGAAATGGGCTTCCCTCAGCCCGGGGAACGTGGGGGCTGCTCTTGCCCGTGGCTAGAAGTGTCCCATTTACCAAAGACGTTGGGACCCGGGGGTGACCATCAGCGCTAATCCTGCTGCCCCCCGAGGACATCCAGGCAACATGAGCGACTCGTCCATAGGAGCCACAGCAAAGGCAGAGGTTCCTCCAATCTCTCGGGTCCCTGGTATGTCCTGGAGGGAGGAGGAGAGAGAAACCCAGCTAACTTCTTAGGGGAGAAGGAGAGAGACACAGAGAGATTTTATATACATATAGGGAGAGAGAGAGAGAGAGAGAGAGAGAGAGAGAGAGAGAGAGAGAGAGAGAGACAGAGACAGAGACAGAGACAGAAAGAGAGAGACAGAGAGGAAATAGAATGTGAGATTTTTGGACAGGAAGGGAAGGAGGGGCCTGGTTGGGCTCCCTTCGTCCTGGGCACGGATGAGGAAGCCGAGCTCATCATGGGCCAGTCATCCTGGGACCGTGAGTGGCGGGGAAGGTGTTAGATTCACTCCAAGGACTCCCGAGTCTGCCTCCACCTGCTGCCGAACCCCCAGACCTGTGGGGTCTTTCCTGTGATCTGCAGCTGAAGCCACCTAAGTGTTGTCTCCCCCACCAGAGGGTGAGCTCCTTGAGAGATGGGCTGCCTTCCTCTTGTCATTGTGCCCCCAGCGCTTAGTACAGGACCTGGCACAAAGTAAGTGATTAATAAATGCTGCTTAGTAACTTATCCATGCGCGCATTATGCAAATGGACCTAGGGGTGTGAACAAAAGGGTTAGCAGAGCCAATGGGACCATCTGCTTCCATAAGTGAGGGAAGGAAATTGTTGAATCTTGTGCTATATCATCCTGGGAGGAGGAGAGGGGGCAGGAGAGAGAGACAGAGACAGATAGAGAGACAGAGAGAGACAGAGAGAGAGACAGAGAGAGAGAGACAGAGACAGAGAGAGAGACAGAGGGAGACAGAGAGAGAGAGAGAGAGAAGGAAGGAGGGAGGGAGGGAGGGAGGAAAAGAGAGAGAGACAGAGAGAGAGAGACAGAGAGAGATAGAGACAGAGAGAGACACAGACAGACAGAGAGAGACAGAGAGAAAGAGAGAGAGAGAGAGAGAGAGAGAGAGAGACAGAGACAGACAGAGACAGAGAGACAGAGAGAGAGAGACCTTGCGAGGCTGTCTTCACTCACAGTCCCTTCAGCAAACATTTGCTAAGCACCCACTATGCATGGACCCTCCCCTTCCTTCTCCTCGGCCCTTGTGGTCCCCGCCAACATCAATGATAATGGCCCAAAGCCTTCTTTCTGGGCAGAGGGGGCTCAAAGGCTCCCCTGTTGGGAGCAGCCTCCCTGGGCAGCTGTAGATGGGCACGGAGGGGAGCGGCTGGCTGCAGGCGGCTGGCGTGGGTGCCATTTTTATTATCATCCTCTTCCATTTCTCTTCTTTTTGACGGGCTTCGGATGGAAACGGTCCTGGGGGGAGCAGCTCTCACGCTTTCTTTTTGTGCCCTGGGTGAGACTGTCTCAGAGCCGGACGAAGGCATTGAGATGTCAGGGCAGCCCTCGTGGGCCCGGGGCGGGCATCCTCGGGCCAGCTCAGGGGCAGCCAGGGCTGCCAGAGGGAAGGAAGTCTGGCCCCACTCCCTGTGATTTCTTCTCCCTCATCGGTCTCCTCATCCCTGCCTGAGATGGAGCCTGCGGGCGCAGCCAGAGCCGGCACCTCCCTTAGAACCAGTCCTGGGCAATTACCCTGGGGGCCGAGGACCCGGGAGCCGTCGGCATGGAATCCCAGACTCTCTGAGCCGGAGGGGAGCTCTGAGCCCAGCTCTTGCCCGATCGAGGGCCCTCTCCAGAGAGCCGCCCGGCCCTTGGTCTTCAACCCCTCTGGAGGCAGTGCGCTCACTGTCTGGAGACAGTGTTGGTGGGAGTCTTTTCTCACCATTTCTCTACCTTCGCTTCTAGTTCTCTCCTCTAGGCTAAAAAAAAAATCTTTCTGTGACTCAGTTTCTTTATCTGTAAATGAGGATCCTTAAGGTCCCTTCCAATTGTGTTCCCGATCCTTAAGTATCTAGCTCCTCTCCCACAAGTCGGCTTTCCAAATACTTGGAGATCCCCATCATGTCGCCCCCAATTTCTCCTTGGACCTTCCCATTTCAACAGTTTTTCAGAATCTTGGACAGCAGCTCAGCAATGCCCCCCTCCCCACCCCCCCACCCCTTCGGAAGACTCTTTCTCCTGGGCTAAAGCACTTGAACTGCACCGGGACAGCTTGGGCTCTCTTAATGTTTCCTTGTCTTCAGGGATCGTTTTAAGCAAACGAGTGTCTCCACCAGCCTGACTGCAGGGCTGCCCGAGCTGCTGCCTCAGCTGGCTGTCCCCAGCCCCATGTTCCCGTGGCATCCCCAGGTCAGCACAGCCAAGATAGGGCTCGTCACGCCCCTCCTCCTCCTGCTCCCCTCACAGCCTCTTCCCAAACCGCCCCTCTCCGCTCTGGGCACCTCCCTGCTCTCCGCCATCCAAGTTTGCCTCCTTGAAGTTATTCTACAGTCTGCTCTTTCCTTCAGCCACCAGCTCATTGTGTCCTCCATACTTGAAATGGTCTCCCCCTTTCCTTCAAGACTCAGCCCCAACTCCTTCTTCTGCTAAATCCCCGCCCCTGGCACCACCAGTACCTTCCCTCCGAGACTCCCTCCCATTTACACTGGCTACACCTTGCGTTATGTGGTTATTTTGGTGTTGTCTCTCCCATTAGAATACAGAATAGGTGATGGACTATATATATATATATATATATATATATTGCTGAGGCAATTGGGGCTAAGTGACTTGCCCAGGGTCATACAGCCAGGAAGTGTTAAGTGTCTGAACCAGATTTGAACTCGGGTCCTCCTGACTTTAGGGCTGGTGCTCTACCCACTGCACCACTTAGATGCCCCAATGGACCATATTTTTGCTCTCTTTTGCATCCCCATTGCATAACACAGTGACTGACAGTCTGCTATATAGTGACTTTTCCAATATGAGAACGCTTTGTTTCTGTCTCTGTCTCTACACACACACATACCTTTATGCATACACATCCATACCCACATATACATACGTGTATATATTCTATCCATCAATCTTTCTTCCTTTCTATCTATCTAGGTATCCATTCATAATCCACCCTCTCTATGCTATCCATGCATTTATCTTTCTTTATCTACCTATCCATCTCTATTTGTCTATCCATCTATTCATTCATCAATCTATCCATTTACCTATTCCTCCATCTACCCATCTATCTATCTATCTATCCATCCATCCATCCATGTATTCATCTATCTATCTATCTTCCTCCCTCTATTTATCTATCATTCTATCTATCCATCCACCCATCTATCTGTCTGTCTATCCATCTATCTGCCTGCCTGCCTGTCTGTCTGTCTATCCATCCATTCTATCTATCTATCTATCTATCTATCTATCTATCTATCCATCTATCTATCCATCCATCCATCTATCTGTCTGTCTATCCATCTATCTGCCTGTCTGTCTGTCTGTCTATCCATCCATTCTATCTATCTATCTATCTATCTATCTATCTATCTATCCATCCATCCATCTGCCTGCCTGTCTGTCGTCTGTCTGTCTATCCATCCATTCTATCTATCTATCTATCTATCTATCTATCCATCCATCCATCCATCTATCTGTCTGTCTATCCATCTATCTGCCTGTCTGTCTGTCTATCTGTCTGTCTGTCTGTCTGTCTGTCTGTCTGTCTGTCTATCCATCCATTCTATCTATCTATTTATCTATCTATCCATCCATCTATCTGTCTGTCTGTCTATCTATCTATCCATCAACCCATCCATGTATTCATCTATCTATCTCCTTCCCTCTATTTATCTAACATTCTATCCATCTATCTATCTCTCTATCCATCCATCCCCCATTGTTTGCCATGGGTTGCATATTCTGGGCATGTCTCTTTAGCATCTCTTATATTGGTTGGGAAGTTCCCTGTGTTTCCACATGGGTCTCTTTAGACAGCTTGCCCTTTCCCCCCTCCTTATTGGAACCGTTTCCTTGTTTTGTCTTCGGATCATTCTCCGTCCCTCTGGGTACATTTTCCTGAAGCGTGTCCGTGCCTATTTCTTCTCTGAACCCTTTGAAATCGTTCTCATGACATCCAGAATTCATGTCTGTCTGTGTTGACTTCCTCTCTTTCAGAAATTCTCCACTAGTCTCCCTTCCCCTCATGATTTCTTCTTTTCATCCCCTGTTTGTGAAAGCCAAACCCAGTATTTGCTCCATTATTTGCTCCATCTTCTAAAAATTCAAACCCTCAGAAGAGGCAACTGGGTGGTGCAGCTGATAGAACTCGGGGTCTGGGGTCAGGAAGACTTGAATGAAAATGGGACCTCGAGCACTTATTAGTTGTGTGACCGCAGCCAAGTCATTGTGCCTCGTCTGTAAAATGAGGATATTAACAGCACCTCCCTCTCGGGTTCTTGCGAGGATCAAAGGAAACAGTATCTGTGAAGTGCTTAGTGCGGTGCTCGGCACATAATAAATGCTCGTTCCTTCCTCACTTCTCTCCCCTTTTCCATCTTGTTTCCCGAATTTTGCCAAAGCGCTTTCCCAGTAACGGTCCTGCATCTTATTTCCTCATTTAGCTTAATCTGACCCTGAACATTATTTCGCCCTAGTTTCTCCTTCCTTGTTTCCCAATATTGAGACCCTCCCCTCCCCTTATTTTTCTCCCTTTTTAAGATGTAATAGTTGCCATGTTGATGTAACCCTGACTATACTCAGAGGTAATAGGATGGGAAGAACAGTAGACTCGGAGGCAGGAAGACCCGAGTTCAAAGTCTTCCTCTGGCTCTCACTGTGTGTCCTTGAACATATGCAAGATTTAGGGGTCTTGGGCAACTCTCTAGGACCCACTCACCACGTCACAGCGTTCTGCATTGGAGAAGGGACTTCCCACGCTGTACTCCAGCTCACTGTAGAGATGCTTTATGGGTTCACAGATATAGTTGGGAAAAGTAAATGTCCTGTCTTTGATGGCAGATGAGTGTCTCTTACCAACACAGCCTCGAATGCTCTCTCCCCTTAGCAGCCCTAGTTCCTTTCGGGTATCACCACAAATGCCAGCCCTTCTTTGATACCTCCGCCGCTCTCTTTTCCAAATGATATTTCTTTACTTGTCTGCACTCAAGCTGCATTCACTCAGTGGAATCTGAGCCCTTCGAGGCTGTTTCTGTCTTGTCCCCGTCTTCCTGCTGCCAGTCTCAGTAGGTGTTTAATCTTCAGCTAAGGGCGGGGGGCACTCCGGGGGGACCAGCAGCTTTGGTGTGAGGGCTTTTCAGGACCTCTCCTTCGCCCTCAGCAGCCGCCTAATTCACCCAAATCTCCCCCCTGCTCCCAGAAGCAACGTGCGCTGACCACATCCCAGTGAACCGACTTGGCAGCTGGAGCAGGATAAGGGTCATCCATGGGCTTCAAACCCATTCCCTAGTCAGGGGGAAGTCTTCCCCAGTGTGTGGAGTCTTCCCCAGTGTGTGGAGTCTTCCCCAGTGTGTGGAGTCTTCCCCAGTGTGTGGAGTCTTCCCAGTGTGTGGAGTCTTCCCCAGTGTGTGGAGTCTTCTCCCGTGTGTGGAGTCTTCCCCAGTGTGTGGAGTCTTCCCCAGTGTGTGGAGTCTTCCCCAGTATGTGGAAACTTCCCCAGTGGAACGGGTGAGAACGCTGTGTTCTAACAGCCCTGATGGTGGTTGAGCTTAGAGCCTGGTTAGACTTTCCGCCGCCCCCCAGGCCATTGCCTCTCTTCATGACCTTGTCCCGCCTCTGGACTTGGGTGACTCTGGGAGAGAGCGAGGGTGACGATCCTGTGCACCTCTGCCTCCGTTAAATCCAATTTATGAGCAAGGGACATTCTCTGGATTATTTGGGACCGACCTGTGGGAGAGCCTTTCCAGCTCATATTGGTCTGACTAGCCACAGTTGGACACGCCGTCCCTTCACCCCACATAATGATGCCGTTTTGGTCACTGTTGAGAACAATCAATCAGTTTTAATCAATCCTAAGTAAATTGGACTAGAAGACCTTGCAATGGACAGAGATCTGCTTTAGGGATTTGGTATAGATGGTGCCAAATTTGGTATGTATCCCCAAGATCCCCCGGCGATGAACATCCCGACTCCGAGGGAGGAGGGCTGACAGACCTCATGATCTTGACAGGGAGTGACTTCCTCATCGTTAGAGGCATCCTGCCAGGATTTGGATGCTCTGAGAATGGAGGCTGGACTGGATACCCTCGGAGCCCCCAGAGCCCGAAGATTCTATGACCCTTCCCTTAACAAATGAACAATTTTCTTTCCTCTCATTGGGCTGATCAATTGCCCTCATCTCGAGCAGAAACCCGATAAATCTTTTGCGAGTGTTCTTGTTGCCAATAGTGGGCGCCGGGCCTTGCCTCTCCTGCTCGATATAGCCGCCCACAAACTCATAAAGCTGATTTGATCTGAACACGCATATTTTACATGTAAATTGGATTGCTATGGACCATTAGACCTCTGCATAAACAATATATTTTGGTTAAGAGAAAAGACTTTGTTCAGTTTTGCATTCTGGAAGTTCACGATGTTAACAGCCCATGCCGGAGAGCCAGTGGGGACCATCTCGGGCCCCAGGTCTAGGCAGTATGGGGAGGGGGAGCCCCTCGTTCCCCGAGTGTCCTTTGGTCTCCAGGCGTGTCGGAGGAGATGCTGCTAGTGGGGAAAGGCTCCCTTATGATGGCTGTCCCATTAATAGCTCACCCCCCGGGGCCATTGTGAATGGACTGTGCCCTGACGGAATTAACCAAGTTCTTGGTCCAGGGGCCGTGTTCAGGGAGAAGAACCAGGTGTTGAGGGGACGTGTACTGTTGGATCTGTGGCTGGGAGTCTGACTCTGCTCCTTTCTCCTAGGAGGGCAAGTCACTTCTCTTTGGGACTCAGTTTCCCCCTCTGTAAAACGGGGGGGCTGGCTTTGATGGCCAGCTCTGCAGATGTGCTCCTGTGAGTCTACCCTTGGCAGGGATGCAGCAGCTCCAGCCCCCAAACCGCTGCTGGGATGTGGTTGTGGGGGGGAATCCACGGGCCCATATGAGGAATGAGAGAAAGCCTTCATCCCCCGGTGCCGTGGCTTCTGGGAGAGAAAGCCAAGAAAGTCAAGGTGGTTCCTTGACCACCACCTTCTGACCATTAAATGACATGGCTTCAGGCTCCAGGCTCCAAGGGCAGATGGCAGTCGATAGTGGTCTGTCCAGTTCCTCTTTCTCACCGTTCCGCTGCTGGGATATGACGCCGTGAGAATCCAAAGCCCAAAGACCCAGCCTGAGCAGGCTCGTGAGGAGCAGAAAAAGGCTCCCTGCCGGCCGGCTGGGGCAGCCCCAGTGTGACCGATACTGGGAAGAAGAGCAGGGCAGAGGGAGCCCCCATGGCAGAGAGAACCCCGATGGCAGAAAGAGTCCCCATGGCAGGGGAGCCCCCATGGCAGAGAGAGTCCCCATGGCAGAGGGAGCCCCCATGGCAGAGGGAGCCCCCATGGCAGAGAGAGTCCCCATGGCAGAGAGAGTCCCCATGGCAGAGAGAATCCCCGTGGCAAAGGGAGTCCCCATGGCAGGGGGAGCCCCCATGGCAGAGAGAGTCCCCATGGCAGAGGGAGCCCCCATGGCAGGGGGAGCCCCCATGGCAAAGAGAGTCCCATGGCAGAAAGAGCCCCCATGGCAGAGAGAGCCCCCCATGGCAGAGGGAGCCCCCATGGCAGGGGGAGCCCCCATGGCAAAGAGAGTCCCATGGCAGAAAGAGCCCCCATGGCAGAGAGAGCCCCCCTGGCAGAGAGAGCCCCCCTGGCAGAGAGAGTCCCCCTGGCAGAAGGAGAAACTGCCAAGTGGGGTCTGCAGAGGGCCAGATGTTCCCTCAGAAATGTCCCTGCTAATGCCCAGGTCTGGCCTTTGGGAGCCGCACCTGGGCGGCGTCTTGCTTGCCAAGGACAAGGCCCCAGGCTGGGCAGCTCAGGGGCGTCGGGCTTCCAGCCACGGCTGCACAGATCCGAGCAAAATGTTTGGAGAAGTCTGATTTCCCAGGGGACGGAAAGCAAGGAGCGAGTCTGTTTTCCCACAAACAATGCAGAGGGGGTGGAGAGAGGATTGTGGGCAGGGGGCCGAGAGAAGCAGCTGGTAGGACTGCTCCTGAGCTGGGGTGGGAAGGGAGACTCTGCCCTCCGAAGGGCCCAAGGAACTCGGGCTCCTTCCCTCTGCCTGGGCACGCGTCCTCGGAAGCTGGCCTTGCCTACGCTGGCTCGCTCTGTTCAGACCCAGGGCATTTCCCAGGGCCCCTCTCTTTTCCAGGAGGCTGGCCACCTTCTCCTTAATCACTAGCCAGGCTCCTGGTAGCTGCCCTCCTTTAGTTATTATGGGAACACACCCAACTATACACACACACTCACACACACATGCAGACATTCACACCCAAGTTCTCTCTTTCTCTCTCTCTCTCGCACACACACACACACACACACACACACACACACTCACACACACACACACACACACATCCAGCAGACAACATGGGTCTCCTTTCTCTGAAGAATCCCTGATTCCTCCTCTGTCCCTCCCCAGAGCCATTAGAGCTGAAGCTCAGGACATCTCTGGGAGCTCTTCCCTAACTTCCTTCCCAGATGAAATCCCTGCCATCCCACCCTGCCAGGGGGTCCCAAACCAGAGGGCAGGCCACTTTCTAGAGGGCGTGGGGGGACATTTTCCCCTCCCTGAAAACAGGAAGAAATGGAAAACAAAGCCAAAAGGAAACATTTTTTCCTTCTTCCCCTCCCTTCTCATCCTGACCGAGACCAGTCTTTGGTAGAAGGCCTGGTCCCCTACTCATAGTTCTGAGCCAGACCCCCAGTTGCTGTCCTGGGGGTAAGGTGGGGACTTCCTCGCTGGAGCAGGCCCCCATTCCTTAGTGACCCTTGGACCTAGAGCTGTTTGGAACCAGGAAGACTGGGGATTCTGACATTCTCATATCACAGGGGAGGCGGCTCAGGTTCCAGAGGGGGGAGGAACCAGTCTCAGGCCCCTCAGGCCAGGCTGGGGTTTCTGCCCCATCTTTCTAGCTCCTGATTCTGGCTGGGTCCATGGTAAATTTGTGCCGGTGAGTGACAAGGAAAGGAGGGAGAAATGGTGAAGAGCTGGTAGGAGGCGCAGCTCTATCCCCCCCAGCCCGATCTCTCTGCCTCTGCATCCAGCAGCCAGCCCATCCATCTGTCCTTCCACTGGTGGGGGTTTGTCTGGGAGAGGCCCTCATCCTTTGTCTCAGTGAAGTGATCAGAAGCTTCCAATCAGGGCCCTTGGAGCTGTCCAGCAAGGGTGGGGCTGAGCTCCCGAACCCAGAACCAGCCGAGGAAGGAAGCTTCATTAAGATGGGGCTTTTGGCAAGACTTTGTTCTTGGGGAAGCTGGGCTTGCTCCTCCTGCTCCGTCCTGGATTTATTTATTTTCCTTTCCTTTCATTTCGGATTCTGTTTCTCTGCTGAAGAAGCCTCCTGAGCCTCTGCTTGGGAGCTGAGCGAGTGAGCAGAGCTTGCCTGAGTGGCCAAGCCTGCAGGCACCCTCCTCCCCCTCGGACCCCTCCCCAACTCGGCCCCTGCAATTCTTCCGAGGCTCAAAGGGCTGAAAACTTGGTTCTGCTCCTGCTGGGCTCCTAACACTGCCCTCTCATTGCCTTGCCTCTCCCCTTCTGACAGGCCCCCTTTCCTCCAGGTCTGCTCTTTTACAAGTAGGAGCCACCGGCTTCTCCCTTCTTCCCCCAACCCTCTGTTCCCTGGCTTTCAGGTCATGATAACCTTATGGCTCCCTTCCTTCCTTCCCTCCCTCCCTTTCGGTCTCTGTCTCTTCCTCTCCTTCTCTCCCCTCTCTCTGTCTCTCTGTCTCTCTCTGTCTCTGTCTCTCCCTCCCTTCTTCCTGTTCTCTCTTTGTCTCTGTCTCTGTTTCTGTCTCTCTTTATCTCTCTGTCTCTCTCATTTTGTCACTGGTCTCACCATGTTGCTTCTACCTCCACCACCTCCCTGAGGCTGTATCGCTGCCCACAGAGCCAACACCACAGGCAGGGGACACTCCCAGCGTCTCATCTAGAGAAGCACCCAAGGATGGGTGTCCTCTGAGATATCCTTCCCCCGATCACAGAGCAGACAGATCTCAGAGACATCTTGTTTAATCAAATCTGGACAGAATTGTCACTACAACTGACCCATCCTATCCCCTGTCCATAGACAGTGATGGAGAGTTCTGCTTCTCAGAGAGCTCATTCCCCTTGATGTCGGCACTTCACATTTTACCTTTCAAAAGCCCCCTCCCCAGTTGTCTGCAACTTTTTCCTGTACCTCAATAGTTTTAGTAATGTCTTTGGGGGTCAGGTAGAGCAGGTTGAATCTTTCTTCCTCAAGACAACCTTTCAGACATTAAAACACCCCAGAATTAGTGTCCCTTGAGAGGCAGTGGGTGTTTTAGATCCAGAGGAAGTCTGGGGTTCAAGTCTTGTCTCTCTTCTCAGTGCTTCAGTAGCTCTGTGAGTCAGAATTGTAAATGTGCTGCTGATGGGTTTGGGAGGATGACATTTCCGTAGCAGGAGCTCTCCACAACCAAAACTACAGGTCGAGACTCATCCTAGCAAGAGAAAAATAGGCTCCCTGACCTCGTGCTCATATCGTGCCTTCCCCAAATTTCCCCTCCTACTCTGGACCCTCCAGCTTCTCCATATCCTTGCTAAATGGTAGTTCCAAGATCACTCATGGGAGAATGATCACCTCCTTTGTCCAGTGGCTCTCCTCATGCAGCCTGTGGCCATGTTAACTATTTTGGCAGTCCTTTCAATGAACCAAGCATTTATTAATCCATAACTATGTGTCAGGGACTATGCTCGAATCTTGATTCAGAAAAAGGCAGAAATAGTCTGTGGATTCAAGGACTCACAACATGCTGGAAAGACAACTTTCATTTTAGCTGGATAGCTTATTCTCGGCTATAATCCACGTTCCTTTGCCTTTTGGAATATCAGGTTCCAGGCCTTTCAATCCTTTAAGGTAGAAGCTACTAAGTCGTGAGTAATCCTGATTGAGGCTCCTCAGCATTTAAATTGTTTCTTTTTGGCTGCTTGCAACATCTTTTCCTTGGTGTGATAGTTCTGAAATTTAGCCATGATATTCCTTGGAGTTTTAATTTTGGTGTCTCTTTCAGAAGATAATCAATGAATTCTTTCAATGGCTATTTTATCTTCTGATTCTAAGGCATCAGAACAGTTTTCCTTTATAATTTCCTGTAAGATAATGTCAAGATTCTTTTATTCATCATGGCTTTCAGGAAGTCCAATAATTCTTAGATTGTCTCTCCTACTTCTATTTTCCAGGTCAATTGTTTTTCGTAGGAGGTATTTCATATTTTCTTTTTTTTTTTCATTTTTTTGGGTTTTGTTTGATTGATTCTTGCAGTCTCATTGAGACATTCACTTCCATGTGTTCAATTCTATTTTTTAGTGTATTATTTTCTTCAGTTACTTTTTTTTAGTTCCTTTTGTATTTGGCCAATTGAATTGTTTTGTTTATTGCATTTTTTTCCATTTTACAAATTCTGTTTTTCAATGAATTGGTATCTTTTTCCTATCTATTTTGTAAGGAGTTATATGCTTTTTCCATTTCATCAAATTTCTTTTGTAGGGATTTATATGCTTTTCCCATCCCTTCTTGCAATGATCTCATTTCCTTTACCCATTTTGCTTCTCTCTTTTAAGATGCTTTATGGAATCTTCCAAGAAAGCTTTGTGAAATGGGAACCAGCTCATTTCTCCCTTTGGGGCTTCCTCTGGAGTTGCTTTGTGTTTAGGAACCTCAGGATCTGAGGTCTGTTCTTTTCTCTCTCCATAAAAGCTGTTCATAGTGAGTTTTTGCAAATTTTTTTTAAGACTTGAGGTCTGCTCTTAATGAAAAGGAGGGACAGTTGCTTTAGTTTGCCCTGGAGCAGTTCTGCTGATTGGCTTCTGGTGCTGGGTAATTGTGGCTAGGTCCTGAGTTCTTCTGAGCCCAGTGGTTTGCAGTTTGCCTTTTGTCACAAATCTGCTAGATCACACACTTGCAACCAGGACAGAGCAGCCTAAGAGGCTCACAGAAGGTTCCTAGGTGCACAGGGGCTACAACGCTCTGACTCACTGCCCCAGCCCCTTACCCCATCTCCCTGTGTTGTGGTCTGGTTTCCACAGACTGTCCCCTGCCCAATTGAAGCAGATGTGTTCTGGAGTTCTTCCAAGGTAATTTCTGGGAATGGTTGTGGGTTCTGTGACTTCAAAGCCAGTTCAGAGGCTTTATCTGCTGTTGATTTGAGAGAAGGTCAGAGGAGGGCACAGAGAATTGTGTCTGCTTGCTGCCATCTAGGCTCCTCCCCTGACAACTTTCAAATAACTGAGTTCTTAGGCCATGATTGCAGAGCAAACGCAAGTTACCTTCTCACGGGTGGGAGACCGAGGAGAGCTCTGGTGGAAGGTGGGTTTGAGCCAAGTCTTCAGAGACCCTGGAGCCCAGTGGAAAGGGCCAGGAGGAAGAACGTTCAGGGCATGAGGATAGCAACAGTTCACCAGTATTTAGAAGTAGGCACCCACTGTGTGCCCGCTATTGGGCCAAGTGATGGGGATGCCAGGAAAGGCAACCAAAAGCGCTCTTTGCTCCTGCGGATCTCCCAGTCTAATAGGGGGGACAGTGGGGTGACAAGGCCCTCGACCAAAGCTGGGGCAGGGGGACTGCCAAGAACGCTAAAGTAGAGGCCAGAAGAGAAGAGGGGTTGTGGGAATGGAAGGCATGTGGGAGAATAAACGACAGGACCCGAGTCAGAGTTGTGAGTCATGGACAGCACCCAGACTGGAGCCTGGGTGACTGGGGGAATGCCAGGGTCCTCCCTCTCTCCCCTCTCCAGCCCACAGCAGCTGTCTGCCCTCAGCTGCATCTCTGCAAATGCCCCCTTCTTCCTCTGACTTGCCCCCTCCCTGGTACAGACCCCATTACCACACATCTGGATTATTGCAACAGCTGCTGGAGGATCGCTGTAATCGCTCTCCCCTCTGCAGCCCATCCTCCAGCCACCAAAGCCCAGGACCAACCATAGCACCCCTTATTCAACAAGCTGCTGTGGCTCCTTATCCCCCTTGGGAGCACATACAAATATCCTTCAATGCCTTTCAGGACCTAACCTCCTCCTCCCTTATCTGGGTAAGAGCAATCCTTGTTATTTCCTTACAGGTCACTCTCCTCCTGGCCTTTGACCCAGTGACCCTGACCTCCTGGCTTTCCGGACCTTCTCACTGACCCTCCCAGGCCCCAAAGGCCTTCCCTCCTCTGCCCCACGACTGACATCCCTGGTTTCCTTTGGGTCCCGCCAGAGTCTGGCTCCCACAGGAAGCCTTCTCCAAGCCTTTGTTCCATGTCTCCCTTCTTAGCTTGTGGGAGATCCCTGACCATGACTGACCACATGAATCCCCCCCAAACTGTGAGCTGCTTGCAGGGCAGAACTTGCTCTTTGCCTCCTTTCCCCTAGCGGCTCCTGTGTCACCTGACCTGTGGGGTCTACTTACGTCCCCCCAACCTGCGGGAGAGGTCAGGCTTCTGCAGCTTGGATGCGGGGGAGCAATCTGTTTTCCGTCTGACTCTGGGACTCCTTCCATCCTGAGGCCGCCTTTCCTGCCTGCCTCCCCTTGGTGTGGAAAGGGGGAGACTTGACACCTTCAGGGGAGCTGATGCCGAAGGAGCCCAAAGGCTGGTGGTCCTGCCCCCTGCTGCTCCTCCCCCTCCCCGTGTGAACATGCAGTGGGCCGCCCCCTCCCCCCGGAAGGGCTTGGCTAGTCTGCTTTATCCCTTTAAATTTTGATGCCTGAGAGGATGCTCTACCGGTCCAGGGCTGGTTTGGGTCTGTCTGACTCTTGTTCTCTGAAAGCTGGCTCAGGCTTAGGGAAATCTGGCCAGCGAAGGGACCATAGGTGCTCTTCATTCTGAATAAGCTGTCTCTGTCTACCCAAAAGGGAGAGGGGGAGGGAGAGACAGACAGACAGAAAGAGACAGAGAGAGAAAGAGAGACAGAGACACAGAGAGACAGAGAGACACACAGAGAGAGACAGAGAGAGAGAGAGATACAGCCAGACAGGAAGAGCACAGCAGGAGCCTGTTTCAGCTTTTACTCTGGAAAGCTAGAAAGTAAGGGGGAAGAAGACCACGCCATGACGTTGCCCAATCCCTGACCAGCCAGGGGCAGGCCTCTGAACGAGGGGACTCAGAAATCAGACAGAGAGAAAGCGGGTGTGGCCGTGGGGAAGCGGATGTGGCCGTGGCCCGCTGAGCAGGGCAGCCCCTGCCGGATGCCCACCAGGACGTGGGCGGAGCCAGTCTGCCAACAGAGCAGACGTGGCTGGGCAAGCACGGGCAGGGCAGCTGTGGGCACTGGGGGAGCTCATTATCTCTGAGCTAATTAGTTCACATGGTGCTGGTTCTTGGGAGGGATGGGAGGAAGCTTGGGCCCCACAGAAGAGGCTGTAACGAGAACGTGGAGGCTGGAAATCTCGGGCAGATGTGTCTGACCCTAGTGCTGGCTACAGGAGGGAGATGAGACCTGAAGGGGGAGGGGGCATGGACGCAGGGCGACCACCAGGGCAGGAGAAGGGATGGCCGCAGGCAGGGACAAGGGGCACTGATCTGCTTTAAGGAGAAGCCGAGCCAGACCCCTGCTTCCTCCTCGGTGAGAGAGCATGGGACCTGAGGACCCACTGCTCTGGCGTTCTTGTCCTGTAACCCCGAGGTCCAGGGGAAGTTTGGCCAGGCAGCTTCGTCTCCTTCCAGGAAGAGGGGGTGGGTTTTCCAGGAGTGGAGGCAGATGCTCTGAAGCACCCGGAGCAGCAGCCCCTTCAGTGGCCCTGGGCCCTTGGGCCAGGTGGGGATGGCAGGGAGCCAGTGGTAACTGGAGACCAAGCATTAAACATGGAGGGGCTGCCATCTGCACCAGAGGAAGGGTGCTCCCAGATATGGAAATCGGAGATCCTGAAATCGCCCTGTGAAAGGGTCCCCCTCAGGTCCCCCAGGTGCCGAACCAAGTGGAAGAGGTCTGTCTGCCCCCCGTGTGCTTTTCGAGCCCCTCACACCTCTCGGAGGATAAAGGGGAGAATGTGATTGGCTCAGCAAACAAACTAGTCCAGTCTCGGGGACTTCAGCTAGCCAAGCCTGCACAAACTTCCTTAATTCAAGAGAGAGAGATTTGCAGTCCGGAAGCATGGAGGGGACCCCAGAAGTGGGAGGGAAAGAGGGAATCTTCCCTGCCCATTTGCCCAAGGAGCTTCAAAGGAAAGTCACGGGACTAGCAGGGGATGCTGGGCTTATGGGGAGCAGCCAAAGCCACGCAAATAGCGACAGATCATTTCCTGTGCGAGGAAGCAGCCCCGGGAATCACGGCCCCTGACAGCAGACGAGAGAGGGGGCGGCTGGGGAACCCCGAGGAGCCACCGGTGAGCGGGGATGCTACCCCAAGGGAAGCCCCCCCGAAGAGAGGAGACTCAGTGCTGAGCTGAGCTGCCTTTCATTCACATGTAGACCTCGCTCCCATGGCTTTATTTATTTATTTATTTTTAAAATTTTATTTTATTTAATAATAACTTTACATTGACAGAATCCATGACGGTAATTTTTTACAACATTATCCCTTGCACTCGCTTCTGTTCCGATTTTTTTCCCCTCCCTCCCTCCACCCCCTCCCCTAGATGGCAAGCAGTCCTATATATGTTACATATGTTGCAGTATATCCTAGATACAATATATGTTTGCAGAACCGAACAGTTCTCTTGTTGCACAGGGAGAATTGGATTCAGAAAGTAGAAATAACCCGGGAAGAAAAACAAAAATGCCAGCAGTTCATATTCATTTCCCAGTGTTCTTTCTTCGGGTGTAGCTGCTTCTGTCCGTCATTTATCCATTGAAACTCAGTTATGTCTCTTTGTCAAAGAAATCCACTTCTATCAGAATACATCCTCATACAATATCATTGTCGAAGTGTATAATGATCTCCTGGCTCTGCTCATTTCACTCAGCATCAGTCCATGTAAGTCTCTCCAAGCCTCTCTGTATTCATCCTGCTGGTCATTTCTTACAGAACAATAATATTCCATAACATTCATATACCACAATTTACCCAGCCATTCTCCAATGGATGGGCATCCATTCATTTTCCAGTTTCTGGCCACTACAAACAGCTCCCATGGCTTTAATGTGAATGGACATTGGGAGCACTCCCGGCTGTGGGGGGAGTGTTTTATAGCAACCGTCCTTTCCGGGTCACTGGAGTAAGTGTAATCTGCTTTTCGGTCATGTCTGACTCTGTGGTGCCATTTAGGGTTTTTTTTTTGGCAAAGAGAACGTGGCTTCCATGTTCTCCAGCTCAATTTACAGATCAGGAAACCGAGGCAAACAGGATTAAGTGACTTGCATGGGCTCACACGGCCATTCTGAGGCTGCATTTGATCCAGTCTCCCCTGCACCATCTGACTGCTCCTAAAGCCACAGTTTACAAAGTCATGTTTTCAATAATCATGAAGAAAAAACCCCCAGAGCTGCTACCAGAGAAGCCGTCAGAAGTTAGGGAACAGGAAGAGGAGCTTTCCCCACACCCGATGCCAACCCAAACGGATCTAGAAAGTGCAGCCAAGCCTTTCTCAGGGAACGGGAGGAACAAAGGCGCCGGGAGTTATGTTGTTAACCCTTGTGAGCCAAGGGCAACGATCTCTGTGGACACCCGTGCGCGGCTCTAACCAGGAGTGTTTGGGCAGAAAATTCTGGTTCCGACAGAGGCTGGGGACCCAGAGAAGGAGAGGTCCCGACCCGATAACCACAGACTCTACATTGTGCCGACACAGGCTCTCACAGATCTGAGGCTGAAGGGTCCCGGGGGAGGAAGGGGCTCGGGTCCTGGGCTCGGGTCCTAGGCCGGCTACCAGCAGAACCAAGCAGAAAGGCAAGCAGCGGCTGTGAGCACAGGAGAGACAGAGCTCGGTTCCAGCTGTGATCCCTTCGTGAATGCAGGAAAGGTTTAGTCACAGGCAAGAAGGGGTGCCCAGGTGAGGGGACACGCCTTGAAACTTCAAATTTTATTTCCTATCCAGAAGCCCAAGTCCCTCCCTGATTCCCCATTAAGTGGATGTTACAAAAGTTGCTTGATGTGAATCTCCACCCCTCATTATATAGCCAGTCTTCGATGTCTTCATTTCTTTTCTTTTCTTTTTTTTCTTTTCTTTTCTTCTCTTCTCTTCTCTTCTCTTCTCTTCTCTTCTCTTCTCTTCTCTTCTCTTCTCTTCTCTTCTCTTCTTCTCTTCTCTTTTCTTTTCTTTTCTTTTCTTTTCTTTTCTTTTCTTTTCTTTTCTTTTCTTTTCTTTTCTTTTCTTTTCTTTTCTTTTCTTCTCTGCCTGTTCCTCTTTCTCTTCTCTTTTCTCTGAGGCAATTGGGGTTAAGTGACTTGCCCAGGAAACTTGCAGACCTCCATCCTGAATTGTCCCTGAAATCCTAACAAACACAATACCCCAGGAAAGCAGGGAGATAATCTCAGATATTTCCATCAAAAGTTTGTGGAGCTTGCATCTGTCCATCAAATCCAAAGTCAGGAAAGTGACAAGCAGAATGAACAAATGAATACAAAAAATCCTGCCACAGAAATATTATAGGAACGTGATGTTTAGGACATATACCCAGGAGAAGAAAGTGCCTCTGAAATATCTATAAGCGAAGCCTCAAAGAAAACCAGATTGGGTACAGGTTCAGTGAAAATTCCTGGAAAAGCTAAGAGTTGTTTTTTAAATAAATAAAACGATAGTTCTAGAGGGAGAGGATGGAGAAGAAAGAGAACCATGGAAGAAAGGATTGGAGAGAAAATCAACAACCTGGCACGAGAGGTACCATAGCTTTTCTAAGCAACAAACTCCCTGATAATTTAATGGACCAAATGGAGTCTAATATCTTTATAAGAATATAAGAAATATTAAAACAGCCAAAATAGAAGAAAATTTAAGGTGTTTCATAGCATAAACTTGACCTGGAAAACAGATCAAGGAGAGATAATTTAGTAATAGATCAACTAGGTGATACAGTGGATAGAACACCAGGTCTGGAGTTAGAAAGACTCATCTTTCATCTTGAGTTTATATCTAGCTTCATGCACTAATTAGCTACGTGACTTTGGACAAGTCACTTACCCTGTGTACCTTAGTTCCTCTTTTGTAAAATGAGCTGGAGAAGGAAATGACAAACCACTCTGGAATCTCTTTCAAAAAAAGCCCAAACTGGGATCACAGAGAGTCACCAACAGCAACAATTTAGCAATCATTGAACTACATGAAAGTCATGACAAGAAAGTCTAACCATCATATTTCAAAAAATCATAAAAAGATTGCCCAGGTCTTTGAGAGCCAGAGAGCAGAGTAGAAATAGAATCCACCTGTCCCCTCCCAAAAGGAACCCCCAAATGAAAACTCCCAGGAATATATTAGACAAAATTCAATTTCCAGGTAAAAATACTGCAAGCCAGCCAGAAAGAAAAAAATCATGTAGCAAGGAGCCACAGTCAGGATCACTCACAGTACAGCAGCCTCCATTGTAAATCAGAAGAGTCTGAAATATGACATCCCAGGAGGCGAAGGATAGAGGATTACAGCCAAGAATAACTTAACAAAACCCCGAGAATTTGCTGCTATTGAGGGCGGGGAGGGAAAGTCTCTTTGATGAAATAGACTTCCATGCATTCTTGATAAAAAAAGAATGGAGCTTCAGAGGAACTTTTAAAAACAGAAAACTCAGTAGAAACATAAAATGTAAACATGAATGAACAATCATAAACAATAAATCATTTAATAATGAATGAACAATCATAGTCATAAATAGTGATAAACTGTTTACATTACACTATGAGAAATGAACCCTGCTATCATCAGGGGTCCTATCTGGATCTAAATAGATGGGAGGCATAGGAATGGTTCTGTTCTCTCCTGATGATCTTAAAGCATGGAAAGGAAAGAGAAGAGGAATCCATGGGGTGGGAATAGGGAGGGAGGAGAAGGAAGAGAAAACCGATCTCACAACATTTGGAAGGCAAGAAGTCTGTGCAAACCAGGAGGAAGGGCTGAGGGGGCTGGAGCCACTTGAGTCTCCCTCCCTTCTGAAGTGGACAAAGAGAATACTGTAGCCCCACAAGACCTGGGAGCTCCTATTGTAAACAAGAGAATTGAATCCAATATTCCAAAAGGCAGAAGATGTAGGTTTATGGTACAGGATAATTTGTCTTACAAAGCTGAGAATAATCCCACAGGGAGAAAAATTAGACAACTTCCAAGAATGTCTAACTAAAAATGCTCCCAAACCAGAGCTAAGTAGGAACTTTTGAAGCAGTGTTTACATAAGAGTAAAAAGACACCTCGAAAGGTAAATTTATTCCAGCGCTTGGAAGAGACCATACGACAATGTAATGTTAACATTCTGACAGGGGGAGAAGAAACCAGCAGCCCTTTAGGACCTAAATGTGTGTAAAGGTATTGTGGGAACTGAATTAAAAAGACAAAGGTCCCAGGGAGAGAAGTGTTGGTTTTGTTCTGAGGCTTTGGAGAAAGGAAGCAGAAATGAGGACAAAAGGAGGAAAGCACTAGTGGGGAAAGGAGAAGGAAGGATGGAACCTTCTAATTCCTGTAAGCGTGAGAAGAAGAGCTTACAAGCAGGGGAAGGGGATCAATGCACCCAAGTGTTTTATATTCAGTACCTGAATGACGCACCCTCGCACACACAATTTGGGAAGGGGGAGTGGGAAGGGACGAGAACATGGGGATGGAGGGGCTGCACACAGAATCTCCTCATCCTGCAAGGGAGTCAAGGGGAAAAGAATAAAAAGCCCCATCTAAGTGGGTACCTTTGATTGCTAGTTGGGAAATGACTGAACTAATTGTGCTCTATGAATGCTTCGGAATATTGTTCCTTTTCATCCTTTGTTTTCAAAGTGGACCGGCGACATCACGGGTCATGTCTTGACTTGAGTGAGCAGAATGGCATGAAGTCATCAGCCTCATTCTCTCTTCCAGAGTCACTGAAGTCAAACAGCTGGACGAAAGTCACCGTGGCCGGCAGTGACTCGGAGGCAGAGGACGCCCTCGGCATCTTCCACAGACGCTCCAAATGCTCCGTAGCAATGGCTCCGGCCACCTTCGTGGCTGTGGGGACAAATGGTGCTCATCTGCCCTTCCCACCGGGGCCAGTCTTCCCATACCCAGGGTGGACATCCCCTAACTCACCAAATCCTTGCCCTGTTTTAGCTTATCTGCCCAAATGGTTTTCTGGGACGTGGTCTCAGCTTTTTGGAGTCACAGGTGAGAGGGAGTATTAGCGAACTGTGGAGAGAGACAAGGAAAGAGATGATTTCAGTGAATCCAGGCTAGCGTGGACTGCTCTAGAGTGAAGTGAAGAGAACTGGGAGGATTTATGCAAAGGCAAAAATTGTAGAGAAAACAATTTTGTAAAATGTGAGAATTCCGAGTGGGGCGCTGACCAACTTGTCTGAATCAGACTCTGGTTAAATCATGTTAGCTCTCCCACATTGGGTGTGTATGCACAGGAGGTGCACAAAGAGCCTGGATGTAGGGGGGGGGGGCTTCATGTGGTGTAAGGTTTTTTTTTTTCCTTTTTCAGTTTTTAATTGAGAGAAGTTGTGGGAGAAGAAGGAGTTTAGCAGCAGTGATGCTGGGAAAAAAAAGGAATGAGGTATTTAAAAAAATGCAGAGAGCAGAATATTGGGAAGGAAGCAGAGATAAGCAGGGTGGGTCTTGAGAGTAATGTGTAGAATTTATTATATACTTTTTTTTAAGCAAGTGATATGAAAACAGAGATTCCTAGATTCCAAGTCTCATCTATAATTCTCTTTTTTTTGTTCTGCTGTATATATGGGAATACTCTTTTTGAATAAAAATTTAAAATTCAACAATACCCAAAACCTTATGAGTTTCTCCCTCTCGGTATTGTAGGAGTATATTCCCTTTAGGCTGATTTCTACCGTCCCCCAATCACATGGGCCATGGGGACGAATGGGAATTGGTCTGGAGATAAAAGAGTAAAGTAACTTCTAAGACCCACAGGAACAGCTATCGAGAGATGAAGGCGTGACCTGAATGAGTCTGGGGACATGTCTGTAGCAGAAAGAAATGCGTCCTCCGGCTGGGTCCCATAAGTCACTCCCGCCTTGGATGCTTCCCAGCCCGGGTTTCATGTTCTTTGGGGGCCAACGGAACTCCTCAGCTCCTCCATCGTTTTTTTAACAGGACAACCAGTAGGCACATAACTCACAAGCACATCTGTTCCAATTAAATGACAAGGATTATCTACCCACCCGAGAGCCCGCTTCTCACAAGTTCTCTTAGCAAACCGCTTTCCCAGCTTCCTGGTGCTAACTTATTTGTAGAGTTGGGAGCCATAGTAGGGACAGGGCAGCTAGACCTGCTCATGAGCCGAACACAAAAGCTCTTGGGTCCAAAAATGGTCACTTTCTCACAGGAATACTGACCTTGTGGAACTGCCCTCCGCGCCCCCGGGAGTCAGTCTGCAGTCAGGCACCCGCGGGAGGCTGAAATCTCCCTCGGCGGCTCCAGTGACGGCCGTGGCTGGAGGAGAGGGGAGTCCTCCCGTCTTCCCAGGGCTTCCACCACACGCTCCTCCCGGTGTCCCTTCTGCCCTCGGAGTCCTTGCACCACACTGACCCATCCCTCCCCCATCCTAGGAACGGAGACAAAGTGAGGGAGCTGTTGGAGGAAGCGGGGGCCAAACAGGAGGGTGAGATCAAGAGATGTGGGAGCTTCCCTGCCCGGGAGGAGGAAGGGCGCATCTGGAAGTACTGGCGGGGGGGGGGGAGGCGAAGCAGAGATGGAGCAGAGAAGTGCTCAGGAGGCCCCGGGCTCCCTCCTCCGAGTGGAGCATCCTAACTCCGTCTTCAATCCCTACTCCATCCCGCAAGGCAGGCAGGGCAGGGTCATGCTCCCCACTCGGCAGGGGGAGAAGAAAAGAGCTGTTCAAGGTCATTCTGGTGGCGGGTGAGAGACGAGGAGCCTGGGCGTCCTGACACGGGGCCCTGCCCAGTACTGGGGTCTTTGGGGGGTGGTGCTGCAGGAGGCGGAGAGGAATGACTGGGGCTTCTGCCTTGGCAAGATAGACCATGAAGGTGTGAACACACAGACACACACGCAGATACACACAGACATGTACACAGATACACACACACACATACGTGCAAGCACACAGACACATGCACACGCCACATACATGCACACAGACCCCTGCCGACAGCCCTTAAAGTGAGATGACATCCTGCAGGGCCCAGAGCGGGGAGGTGAGAGTCTCTCCGCGTGGTCTGCCTGCTTTTCTCCCCCAGAATGCTCCGAGTTCAGTTTTAAGGACACTGAGCTGACAGAATCCCGACAAAGGAGGAAATTCTACGAGGTTCAGTGTTCCTGTGGAGAAAGCGGAAGATGACAGTTCTGGACCCAAGAGCTTTTGTGTTTGGCGGGCGATCCAGAAAGGGGCTAAAGATCACGGCACATGGAAGGCGGCTGGAGGACCTGGGGTGCTCAGCCTGCAGAAGACGCCTCAGAGGCTCATGTGGCAGCTCCCTTCAGGAAACTGGAGGCTGTCATGTGGAGGGGGCGTGGGGGCCATTTCAGAAAGATGCCGGGACTCATTCTATGTGTCAGCTTTCCCTAACGGGAAACTTTCAGGAAACTGAGGATGTGGGAAGGGGCGCCCAGCAGGGATGGAAGGGCTGAGACGGGGTCCCAAGGCAGACCCTCCACGCCGGCCCCCGCTCTCCCCCCCTTCCTCTCCGGTGACAGAGGACTGTTTCAGCTGTGAGGGGGAGGAGAGCCCGGGCTGGGCGTCTCGGGGCGTCTGGCACCTTGGCAGGTCCACGTGGGAAGACATCGCTGGCTCTGGGACGGACAGAGGCGGCTTTGGGGGTGGGCTCAGTAGGCAGCTGGGTGAGGGTCATTTTCTCCAGACCATCTATTTCCAGAGCCAAGTGACAACGGACCTGGCGTTTACGGCTTCCGGGCTGGGCTCTGTCTTTCTCTGCCGCTGATTCCTCCTTGGATCGAGCACCAGCTTTGGCCGAACGAGATGTTGCTTTCTGGGTTCTCCAGGGTGGGGGTGGTGGATGATGGCCCGGAGCCATGGCCGCCCGGGGCCAGCAGCGCTGCCGGTTGTGGTCTGGGACACACGGATGGTAAATGGGCAGATTCGGTTCTCAGGTTTCCTAGCTGGTGATGGCGGCTATTTTCTGGCGGAGGAGGAGGGCTTGTCAGACCTGGGCTTGTCAGACCTGGGCTTGCCGGCCGGCCTCACGCTCCAACAAGTGAATCCCCTGGAAGTCTCAGAGAGAGCCTAGCGACAGTGACGGACGGAGCTTCAGCTTCCCCAGGGGAGGCAACTGCCCGGCTTCATCTCTGGCTGCCCGAGGCTTCTCTTCCCCCCCTTTCCACCATGACTGGGGCAGCTATCCCCTCATTCCTAATTCGGGGCTTCCATCCTGGTAGCAGGGAGCCAGCTCCATCCCACGCACAGGCTCTGAAGGTTTGGCAGTGATGGATGCTTGGGACGGCTAAGCTGCTGGGGCTGCTCCTGCCTGCGCCCTGGTTCTGGGGCTGTTCTGGCCCATACCCTGGTTCTGGGACCGTCCCAGCCGCACCCTGGTTCTGGACCTACCCCGGCCACGCCCTGGTTCTGGGCCTGCGCCAGCCCATGCCCTGGTCCTGGGCTCTGCCCACCCTGGGGCTCCCCGGGACATCCCGAAGAGGCGGCCCCAAGGTGCACTCTTCAGCTAGCCTGGGCGTCCCTTCTGGGAGGAGAACAAAGAGAGGGATGGAGTGAGTGGGAGCTGGAGGCTCAAAGAAGGGGCTTCATGGGGGACGCCCCAGGTGCTTTCCTGCCCCCTGAAAATCCTTACTGAGTGCTGGTCCTGAGGGGCTCATAGAATTTTCCTGCTGTCTGATTAGCTTCTTTCTACTGGTAACTCCAAGAAGCCCAGAATCCGTCCCTAGATGCTCTCCTGAGGGCAGGCTTGCATCACCAGCTGCCTGGTGAAGGTCTTCAAAACATTTTAACTCCTTGTGTCCAGAACAGAACTCATTTTTCTCCACTAAACTTCTCTCCTCCCGAATTTCCTCATCACTGTTGGGGGGGGGTCTCTATCTCCCCTGTGCCCGGGCTCACAGCCTCAGTGTCACCCTTGACTCCTCTCTCTCCCTCACTTCAGTTGCCAAATCTTGTAGCCTTTATCTTCTCAATGTGTCTCCTCATTCTTCTTCTTCTTTTCCATTTTATTTTTAACTTAGGGAACACAACAAGCATTTTCATATCATAGCCCAATAAAAGGGTGATGAGACTGTACATCTAAGATGCACAACTTGCTACTCCTTTCAAATATACCCCAAAATTAACATGCAAATTTGTTTTTCTTTGTTTCTTCCCTCCTTCCCCATCCTAGAGATACCCACCATTAGAAACAAATAGCTACACATATGAATTTATGTATATACATATATGTGTGTGTAAGTAAAATTATTCTAGACCCATTTCCATTTGCCAGTTTTTCTCCGGACACAGATAACATCTTCAGAAAGCCTTTGTAGCTCATTGGGACATTTATAACAGAAAAAACCAGATCCACTTAAAAATGTTTCAAATTCTTAAAACAATATGAGTTACCGTATACGGCGTTCTCTTGGTTCTGCTCATTTCACTTCCTTTTCTCAACACGTCTTGAGTGTATCCTTTCCTTTCGCCCAGCACTCTGATTCTTCCCCTCGTTCCCTCTCCCCTGGATTGCTCCAAGAGCCTCCTGATGGTCTTACTTGGAGCACTCTCTCCTCTATTCCATCCTTCCAGTGGCTGCTGAAGTGAATTTTCTAAAGCACAAGTCAGACAGTCAGCATCCTACTCCCCTGCCTCGAATTAGGAAATAATTAGGAGAATTACACATGTTTAATGTATTTTGGATTACTTGAAGTCTCGGGGAGGGGTGAGAGAAAGGGAGGAAAAAATTGGAACACAAGGTTTTGCAGGGATGAAGATTGAAAACTATGAAATAAAATAAAAAGCTTAAAAAAGGAAAAAAAAACCCAAGGAGGTTTCTGACAACGGTGATTCCATGGTACTCTGTTGTCTTTCAGGTTGAAGGCCTTGCCGCTCCTGGGACTCTTTCCAAATAAAAGGCAAGAAACATTTATTAAGCACCAAGGATGTACAAAGCTCATTGTTTGTTGTTCATCCTTCAGTTTTAAAGAGGACCCATGGCATTGGGAGGGTGATGTCTTGACTTGCAAATGGATTGGATTGAAGCGAGGCAGGGCTGAGCAAAGTCGCAACCTCAGTCCTTCCTCCAGATTCCCTGGAGTCCAGTGGCTCCAGAATCACAAAGTCCAGTGACTCCAGAATCACCAGAGTCCAGTGGCTCCAAATCCCCAGAATCCAATGGCTCCAGAATCACAAAGACCAGTACTTCCAGAATCACCAGAGTCCAGTGGCTCCAAATCCCCAGAATCCAGTGGCTCCAGAATCACCGGAGTCCAGTGGCAAGGTAAAGCACATAACCGTTAAACTGATGGTCAGTGGACTCTCTGGGTGCAAGGTGCTGTATTTGACGCTGAGGGGCAGAAGAAAGCCCTTCTCTCAAGGAGCTCAAACTTCAGGGGGGGCCCACAGGCAAATGACTGTGCACAAACAAGCTGTATTCAGGATACAGGGGGATGATCAGCAGGGGAGGGCGCGGGCAGGAAGAAGCCGGGCTGGCCGGTCCTTCCTTCCTCCATCAGCTTTGTCTCCCTCTTACAGCTCTGACTTCCCCTGGGACTTTCCAAGGTAGGCAGCTCTGCCATGAAGACATTATGTTCATTTGTCCTCGGCCCTTCTCAGAGCCACTAAGAGGCCCCCGAAGGCCCCGGGCAATCCCGGCGGGTCTGGCCCCTGTACTGTGGCTCTCCTGTAGGGTTTCCTCTGCTGGAAATCCCTCCTGGGGAGCCCCATGGGGACCCAGTCCAGCTTCTGCCCCTAGTTGGATCTAGGAAAAGCAGCGGACCAAATCTGCCCGAGCTCACTGGAGCTGGGCTGTAGGGAAAGGGGTCTCAGGGACACTGGTAAAGAAGAGGGGGTGGTGGGCTGTGGCTGGGGGGAGAGATTCCCAGGAGACAGCGTGTCCGACCCTTCTAGCCCTCAGCGCTCCCACACTGCCAGACTGGCAGCCCCGGCCGCCCAGTCCTGTCCTTGGCCCCTCTGACCCAGGACCCGGTCTCCTCGGCTGGTGCGGCCATTCATTCCCTTCTGAGTCTGGAACACTGCCTGAGGCCCCACGGAATGTCCCTGGGACTCTGCTGCTGGGCTTAGTGGTGGGGGCTCCAGGGCCTGGGCTGGGGGGTTCCCCACCCCCTGGTGAGGACCCCGAGCCTGGCTGTGAGCCCAGTGTATGCTCCACTCACAGGGACCCAGAGGCGGTGCTGGGGCTGAGCTGCCCGTGGGACCGAGCTCCTCCTCTCCTGCTCTGAGCTGGGCTCCCATGGCTCCTCCACTGCGGGGGGGGAGAAGGGGGAAGGGGATTGTAACCTGTTTTTTCTCCTCCTTGTGCTGGTTAACACTAACTTGGAGCTGAAAAGTCTTCTCTGCACCAGACACAGACATGCCTTAGCCTTGCCCAGCTCCAGCTCAGCCTCTCCCCTGCCCCATTCCCAGGATTCGTCTGCAGGGGACGGGCCAAGGACAACACTCAGTCTCCTCAGACTCAGCTTCTTTATCTCTTTTCTTCAGACAGACAGAGACAGAGAAAAAAGAGACAGGGGCAGGGGAGGAGAGAAAGGGAGAGAGAGAGAAACAGAGATAGATAGATAGAGAGAGAGAGAGAGAGAGAGAGAGAGAGAGAGAGAGAGACAGAGAGAGAGAGAGGGAGAGAAAGAGACAGAGAGAGAGACAGAGAAAGAGAGAGAGAGAGAGACAGGGAGAGACACAGAGAGACAGAGACAGAGAGAGACAGAGAGAGAGAGAGGGAGAGAAAGAGAGAGACAGAGACAGAGAGAGAGAGACAGAGAGAGAGACACAGACAGAGACAGAGACAGAGAGAGAGACAGAGACAGAGACAGAGACAGAGACAGGGAGACAGGCTGCTCACCTGCCCCCAGGCTTCTTTGCCCAAGACTGAGCTTGGCCCCCTGAGCTAGAAGCCTGAGCCACGGCCCCATCTGCTCTCCCCCCTGGGGAGGAGGGATCCGGGGCCCTGGCTCAGCCTGAGGAGCCCCAGTCTGGGCTCACGGCTCCCTCGTGACCTGTGTGGCCATGGGACAGTCCCTTCTCCTTTAAGCAGCCCCGGGACTCTGGGAAGCTGCCATGGCTGACAGTCTCCGGCTCCTTGGAAGGGGACGGAGCCAGAGGCAGAGGCTCCTTCCTGTCTCAGGACCAGAGCCGGCTTCCTCAGAACGAGCTGTGCTCCCCCCCTTCCCCATCCCCGTGCTCCCATGCTCGCTCAGCCTGGCACGATGGGGGGCATATTCCTGGGGGCCACGTGCTCCTGGATTATTGGGAGCCCCTAGCCCCCAGACTGACCCAGCTCCCCACCCCCATCTCTTCGGGGGCGTCCCCAGGACCGGCAGGTGCCAGAAGGGCTTCCCTCTGTAGAGGGGGCGGAGGGGGGGAGCTTGGGGAGCGCCCATTACACCCAACCCCCACTTGTACAACAGACACTCACACACTTAAACACACGTACACACATAATCACACATATACAAACATACAGCCTGGTCTCCTTCGCACTTGAGCCTCGCACACACTCATGCACACACACACGTACAAATACACTCACCTGCACACGAACACACACCCGGCCCCAGGGACCCCCCCCCCCCCACATCCTGCAGGGCCAGAATGAGCAGCTTTTTCTGGGCCCGAGGCTGAACGGAGCTAATGGAAGCCTCCCTGCCCGTCGTCCCCCGAGAAGCGGTTTGCCAGGGAGCCTGGGCTCCTAGAACAGAACGGGGGTCCCTGGCTCTCCTAGTCCAGCCCCCTGGGGCCCGTCCCCAGGGGCCCAGAGTCAGGACAGACTCCGAGCCCGAGCCGCCCTGGTCCCGGTGGGGCAGCGCCCCCGGGTCTGGCTCGACGGTCACTGTTCTCACCCAGCCCAGGCCTGGATCCCGGCAGCCCCGGCCCTTCTCAGGCTCCCCTCCCTCTGGGCTTCCGGGGTCTGTGGCAGGTCCAATAACGCCCCCTCCCCCTCCCACATCTCAGGCAGCTGCATCGGAGAAGGGAGATGGAGAGGAGCCCCCTCCCCCCACCCACGGCTAACACAACCACATCTCGTCTCCTTTCAAGTGGATCAAAGGCAGGTTAAAAGAAGCCTTTTTGGGGTTTGTTTTCAAGTAGGTTTTGTTTGAGCCGCGGACGAGCCCATCTCCAGAAGAGACCCTTGCAGTGGAGCTCTCTTATTGATCTGGGCCAAGTTGGAAAGGAGATGGAGAGAGATTAAGACGTACTCGCACGCTTCAAGCCCTGGACGGAGCCTCAGGACCGAGGGCTGGGAACGGCCTAGGAAACCCTTGGCTCTCGGCCATGGCTCGGGCGCCCCGACTCCTAACTTAGGGCTCTGACTCAGCCGTGGCTCAGGTGCCCTGACTCCCAGCCCGGGACCCTGACTCGGCCGTGGCTCGGGCACCCTGACTCCCAGCCCAGGACCCTGACTCGGCCGTGGCTCAGGTGCCCCGACTCCCAGCCCGGGACCCTGACTCGGCCGTGGCTCAGGTGCCCCGACTCCCAGCCCGGGACCCTGACTCGGCCGTGGCTCAGGTGCCCCGACTCCCAGCCCGGGACCCTGACTCGGCCGTGGCTCGGGTACCCCGACTCCCAGCCTGGGACCCCGACTCAGCCGTGGCTCAGGTGCCCCGACTCCCAGCCTGGGACCCCGACTCAGCCGTGGCTCAGGTGCCCCGACTCCCAGCCCGGGACCCTGACTCGGCCGTGGCTCGGGTACCCCGACTTCTGGCCTGGGATCTGACTCGGCCGTGTCAGGCAGGATTCCCAGTTTCCTTCCCCACCCTCAGAGACTCTGAGAGGACCCCCCCCATCCTGCAGCCCATGGTTGTGTGTGAAGACCAGTTGAAGTCCCAAAGACTAAGCCTGGCCCAGTGCTCCCCCAGCCTGCTGGAGAGAATGCTCTGATAGCTAATGACTAAAGTCCTAGAGCTTGAAAGTCTGAGCGAGCCAGAGACCCAGGGGCTCCCGCACCGAGGCGAGAGGAAGCCAGAAGTCTCCGTGGAACTGAGAACGAAGTGATTATTGCCTGCCACACGTGGCTGATGGGACAGAGTGGACATAAATGGGAATGAATAAGGGGAGTGTGTCCAGGAAACCCATCTAGCAGCTGGATCCTGTTCAAAGACTTGTGGACTTGTGAGAGGGGAGGCACATGCTCAGGGATGCTGGGGAGCTGGACACGAGATCTGAGAGGGAGGAAGGCAGGAAAGCCGCTGGACACAGGGAGGATGTTCAGGGCATTCAGCTCCAGGAGTGAGAGAGTGGGAGGGGAATCCTCAGGGAGGGCCTTAATAGGGCAGCCCCCCATTGGCCGCCTTTGAGGCTGGGGCTAGCCTTCCCCAGTGTATCCCTCTCCCTGCTCACCACTTCTCACAGGGGGCCGGTGGGGTCCCTTTCACCCTAGTCTTGTCCAGGCCATTCCCAGCCAGGTCTGTCCCTTCTAGTCTGGCTCAAACCAGTCTCATCAAGTCAACTCAGTCAGAGCAGCCTCGTCCTGTCCAGTCTCCCCCAATCCTCTCCCCATCAATGAAGAAGATGCTAATTGGTCCAGAACCAATCAGGGACCTCCGAGGCACTCGCCCGGAGACTTCCCTCCACGATGGGACATTAGTGGCTACTCTTTGAGTCTGGTTGTCCAACCAGTTGGGAATCCCCTTAACTTTGGTATCCTCCCCCCACCATCTTGTTATTATAACAATGAGATGCCAGACTTCCACAAATGATTTGCCCCAGTCTGAGAAAGCTGTAGCCACAACATTCCCCAGATCTGTTAGCCCAGTAGCCCTGACTGTCCCCACAGGCAAGATGGCGAGTCCTGCGCTCAGTGCCCCAGCCTGGTCATGATCTCTTTCTGGCGGAGGAGCCATCGGAGCTAACTACTCCCTGCTACCTCCTCCTCCCTCACACTCAGATAACGGCCAGTCCTGGGCTTCCCACTCCCCCCGGTGTCTCTGGAACACGCCTCCTTCTCTCTGCTGACGCTGGCCCCCACAGCTGCTAGAGGGTCTGCCCACCTCAGATCTCGCCCTGCCCGCCTCCGTCCTCCGGTCAGACACCAGGATGATTTTACTAAAGTGTAGGTCTGTCTCTCCCTCCTCAATAAACTCCAATGGCCCCCCAAGGCCTCCAGAAGAAAATGCTCTGCTCTTTTTGGCATTCAGAGCCTTTTATAGCCCAGCTCTCTCCTTCTCTTCAATCTCATTATGCCTTACTCTTTGACATGTCTTCCCTGATCTAGTGTCACTGGCCTCCTGGCCCTTCCAGAAACAAGAAGACGCCTGGCCCTGGGCGTCATCTCTGTCTGCTCTCCATGTCTGTAATCCCTCCTCTTCCGTGGCTGCTCGGTGCCCGGCCATTAGTTTTCTTCTCTGTGAAAGGGGGGGATTCACACTAGGCAAGCTGTTCCAGATCTCGCAGGGAGAGCTCATTGGTGAGCACTCGGAGGTCTAGAAATGTCACATGGCTCACGCATCGTCACACAGCTACCATGTGCCAGCGGACCCCACGTCCTGGCTTCTATGTCCTGCCCCAGGCCATCCCGATGGTCATCGCTGTACTTGGGGAAGATGGGCCCAGCAGGAGGTAGCAGAGGGAAGAGCAGGAATGACAACAGTACAGAAAATAATAATAATAATAATGCTAGTTATTTTGTATGTACTTACATAATACAGTGCTTACTCTGTGCGGGTCACTGTGAGTGACAGACAGAATGAGAGTGGAGACAGTGCTGGAAAACTGGGGGAGAGAGGGAGACTTTTTGAATATCTGTGACCTCATTGGGGAGGCACCTGGGCGGAGCTTAGGGCAAAACTGCTTGCCTTTCCTTCCTCCTCAGAAATTCAACGGGAGGAGGGAACTTCAGTGTTAAGTAGAACATCTTGATAAGCAGATAGATAAATAGACAAGTGGGTAGGCAATAGATAAAGATGGATAGACAATTGATAAAGATAGATGGACAGACAACAGATAAAGATAGATTGACAGTCAATAGATAAAGATAGATGCAAATGATAGTTAAAGATAGTAGGTAATAGATAAAGATAGATGGACAAACAGATAAAGATAGATGGATAAATATATAGATAGGAGGATAGGTAGATAGATAGGTGGATAGGTGGACAGATGGACAAATAGAATATTAATTCAGTTTTTGTCGTGTGCTAAGTATCTTACAGATATTATCTTACTTGATCCTCACAGCCACCTTGGAAGGTAGATATTGTTATTATACCCATTTTTATAGATGGGGAGAGTGAGGCAAAGACATTTAGGGCCTTGCCGATGAAGTGTCGGAGGCCGGGTTGAATGTAATTCTTCCTGATTCCAGAGCTGGCTCTCTGACTGCTGCGTGACCTGGCTAGCTTCAGAGAGACTCCGAGACAGAAGCAGAGGTAGAGAGGAGGGCTTCCGGGAAAACAAACAGGGAAAGGGGTGCCAGCTCTTTCCAGAACGGGGCATCACGGGCCCAATTTAGACGTTTCTTGACTCCCGGCCAGCCTGGTCTGAAGACAAGACTATTTTGGAGTACTTCAGCCGCTCATTGCTGGACAGCTCCTCCCCAGCCTGGCAAGGCTGAAAGGGAAAAGACAGGTTGAGAACAGGGAGGGGAAGGAGCCGCCCAGTCTGAGCCCCTCATTCTACAAAGGGGACACTGAGATCCAAGGGAGAGAAAGGGGTTACACAAGTCATAGAGCATAAAACTTGAAGCCACTTCTTTGGACTCCAGCTACCAGACTCTGCCCAGCAGCTCTGGACCCTCAGGCCTGGAGCTAAATGGCTCCTCGCTCTAGGAGGAAGCTTTTCCTGGCTGAGAGCTGATCCAAGGTGCATGTGGGGGCATTCTGGGGGGTTTAATGGCTTTGGGAGTCTGTTGGCTTTGTCCCCTTAGGTAGTAGAGAGCCCTAGCTGGTGGTCGGATGCTCGTGTCTCACTCTGCTTGGACATATGCTCACTGAGAGACACAGCTTGGGATTGTAGGACCTAAGGCAAGATCCAGGCAGTCCAGTGCAGAAGGCCCAGAGGAGAGTAGGTACTTCTTGGGAGACACACAGGTCAATGGGAGAGGTACAACTGCACTCCTGTTTAGGGCTGTGGGAGAGGTGTGTGGACAGTGAAGCTGTGCAGATGTGAGCCAGTGTTCTCACCATCCTGTGCCCTGGCCCTCCTCTGGCACGCTGCCATACCCCCTAGGCCATCAGCCCATCCTTGGCACTGTGAGGATGAGCATTAAGCAGGTGGGCTGGACCTCGGAGACTCATCCAGTGATCCCTGGGACCTCCCCCTGCTTGGCAGAGGCCTGGCCTTCAGCTCTACTGCTTGCTGCCTCAGTGTCAGGGATGGTTTCCCCTTTGCTCAGGCTGCCAGCAAAAGGACTGATGAGAGCTGGGGATGTTTCTCAGCACAAGAACAAAGAAATTGGCTAACAATTGCCTTACTCCTTTATTCCGATTTGTTTTGCACTAAGAAGGGTGGAGGGCAGAGGAAGGTTACCTTCCAGTCAGGAAAAGGGAAAAAAATGCAGGGAAAGGTGGATGAAAGGAAGGGAGGGAGAGAGGAAAGAAATAAGCAAGAAATGGAGGGAGGAGGAATGGAGGGAGGAGGAATGGAGGGAGGAAAGAAGGAAGAAAGAAAGGGAGGAGAAGGGAAGGAAAGGAGAAAAGAGGGAAGTAAAGAAGGGAAGAAGGAAATGAGGAAGGAAGGAAGAAGGGAGGGAGGGAGGGAGGAAGAAAGGAAATGAGGAAGGGAGTAATGCAAGAAAAAGAAAGGAAGGAAGGGAGGGAGGAAGAAGGGAGGAAGGGAAAAAGAAGTAAGAAAGGGAGGGAGGGAGAAAGGGAGGAGGAAAGAAGGAAGAGAGGAAGGGAGGAGTAAGGGAAGGGAAGGAGAAAAGAGGGAAGTGAAGAAAGGAGGAAAGAAGGAAGGAAAAAAGAAAAGTAGGGAGGAGGAAATGAGGAAGGAAGGAAGGGAGGAAGGGAGAAATAAAGAAAAAAGGAAGGAAGGAAGAAGGAAGGGAGGGAAGGAGGGAAGGAAGAAAGAAAGGGAGGGAGAAGGGAAGAAGAGAAGGAAGGGAGGAAGGAAGGGAGGAAGGAAGGGAGGAAGGAAGGGAGGAAGGAAGGGAGGAAGGAAGGAGGAAGGAAGGCCTTGGAGCTGGGGCCAGCGCCTTTGATGTTTCCTGCAGACTACCTGGGTCGTTTTGTTCCAATTACTGTGAGTGGATTTGGAGGCCATCCATGCTGCATTAAGCTGCCCGGCTTTGATGTCTTGCCGGCCGGCTGCCTGGCTCAGTCCGGAGCTGTGGGAGGCCAGAGAGAGAGGCCAATCAGCCTCAGCGGGTCCCCATCTGCAGCCTATAGCCAGTCGCCGGGGATGAAAAGCTGTGAGTGCTGGCCATCAGGCACACTTCCCTGCACATCACAGGCTGGCAAATAGCCTCATTATCTTCCATTAGGACTCAGGGTCTCATAGCCATGCTCTGCCCTCCACAGAGGCGCTCGTCTCCGAGCCTCTCGGCGCTCCTTCTAATAGAGGCTTAATTGAACCCGGGCTCAGCAGCCCCGTGGCCAGGCTTCTCTGGGCTCGGGGGCGGGCGGGGCTCTGTGACCACAAGGGCCCCAGAAATGGAGCCAAGGCGACCAGGGCCAGGAACAGGGACGGCCGATGGCCTCTGGCCTTTGTGGGGCTCGGCTCTGGGGAGCGTCAGGCTCCCAAAGCCTATGGCACCCAGGGCAGCTGGGCCCCCCGCTCTGGGCTTCAGCAAACTGGAAGGGGTGACCCCAGAGATCCCCTCTGGACCCCGGTTTAGGGCACAGGTGATATGTAATTGATTGTTTTGGAGCCCAGAAAGATCTGAGTTCAAATTCAAACTCAGACACTGGGTAGCATAGGAACCTTGGGTAACCCCATATCTGGCTGCCTCAGTTTCCTACACTGTAAAAGGGGAAATAATAGTCCTTCTCTTGTTGTTGTGAGGATCTGATGCAATAACATTTGTAAAGTAATTGAGAGTTCTTAAAGTCCTACAGACAGTTCTCACTTTGCACAAAGGGACTGTTCTGCAGACCTATACATAGAAGAGCATGTAATGGGGCTAGCAGACACGGTCGCAGACGGGGAGGGTGAGGGCCAGGGACGGACACTGGTGACTGAGTGTGGAGGGACAGAAGGTGGCAGAGCAGGGCAAAGATCTCCTCCCTCTGGGCTGAAGGTCTCAAGCCAAGCCCCCGGCTCCTGCTTTCACTAGAAAGGGTTTTTGTCTGAGGGGGTCTGCAGGCCCCAGAGCGCCGAGTCATGGTGCGGGAGCCGGAAGAGGAGTGAGAGCCCTGCCCTGGACCATGAAGTGAGCACGGTCGTATTTTTGGGATGCAGAGTTCCTCAGAACTCTAGAAAAAGTCAGATTTGCATGAGGAGAACAGTTCTGCTTCAACCGTCCACAGAGAAAGAGCAGTTTTTTTTTTTTATTATGGAGGCTCTGCCCATGTGGTGGCTGAGGGCACAGTGGAGTCCCCCACTCAGGGCAGCTTCAGCAGCCCTCCAGACTCCAGCTGGATTGTTCTCACTGACAGCAACAATAACAAACGGCCTCTCCGTGGGTCATGTCCTTGGAGGCTTAGGGCAGCATCAAGGGGAAGGTGCCACAGCTGTTATGGTCCCCGTTTTACAGAGCAGGAAACTGAGGCCCAGGGAAATGACAGAGAAATGTCAGAGGGGCAGGTTTCCTTGACTAGAGGCTTTATCCACTAGGCAAAGGGTGCATTTTGTGAGCAGGAAGGAGACCAGCAGGTTTCTGTGTTTAAGGAAACAGCCTAGTATAGCTGCCAGCGACTGAACTCTCGCAGGCAGGCAGAAGCTTGACTTTGGTCAGTCCTGGGTGCATCGGGGAGAGAACCTGCAGACAAGAACTCCTTCCAAAAAGGGGTCTGTGCTGGGAGAGCTGTTGGAATGAACTGCCAGACTGGGGCAGTGGGGTGGGAACATGGAGAAGAGCTGGACGCGCCGGAGCTTTTGTCCCAGAGCCGAGGATGCGAGAGTTCAGAAAATAGATGCCTGTGGGGTTCTGGGAAGAGTCTGAACTTCTCCCCTGAGACTGGAGGAAGACCTTGGCAGCTCTTTGGGATCCAGCCAGCCCACAGATCTGGGCTCTGGTGAGAGACAGTGCTCTGACCTTGCCCTCATCCTGGAGAAGGGATGGGAAAGGCTTTGAGGCAGTTGATTCCTGTCATTAGAGAGTATTCATCCATTGCTTTCCTCCTTTTTAATTACTGTACCCTTCTATTTTATCACTGTAATAATACCTAGTTATATTACATAGATACATATATGTATGCATGTGAATGTTTCTCTGTGTATATATATATATATATATATATATATATATATATATATACACACACACACACACACACACATAATATATATAAATATATATTCCTAAAAGCACATTTCTTTAGTCTGTTTCCTTTTTGGACATTATCATCATTTGGCGTCTTCCCTAAGTATTGCTGAAAATATTATTGTATAGAGACAGGGAGTTGGTGACCATGATGCACTGGGGATGTCCAGCCCTGCCTGCAGGAGAGCAGTTAGGGGAGGGGGAGAGCAAAGCGGGGAGGTCTGCCTCTTGCTCCCGATTGAGCAGAGGTGCACCAGCTCTGTATCTGAGGGCCCACGCATCTGCTGCCCTAGCTCCCTAAGCCCCTTCCTTAGTAACACCGGCTCCCAGAATCCAAGGCAGATTAGAAGGGACTTGGCTGAGGTCTAGGTCAGCCTCTCCACGGTTGTCCACTGAAAGAGCGTCTGACGAGGAGAGATAGTTTTCATTCCTCTCTGGCCGTGTTCTTGATTCTCTTGGCTTTCTGTACGATGCCCCAGAAACCTCATTTGATGATCCCCAGCTTAACACATTCTTCCTAAAGATTGCTACTTAGGACAAAACCTAACACCCCAGATGTGGGCTGGACAGTCAGGCACAGATATGGGATCAAGCATCTTTTGTTTTTGTTTTGGTGTTTAGGCAACTGGGGGAAGTGCCCTGGGTCACACAGCTAATAAGTATTAAGTGTCTGAGGCTGGTTTGAATTCAGGTTCTCCTGACTCCATGGCTGGTGCTCCATCTACCGTGCCATCCAGCTGCCCCTTAAGTCTCTTAAAATGTAGCCTCAGGTCACATGAGCAGTTTTCATTGTCTTATCTTATTGGTACCAGATATTGCCCTTGTGGCCCCTTAAGTGGCCAGATCTTCTCCAGAGAAATGATTGTCCCTAGCCTGGGGCTGAGCTGTCTTGATTGGTGAGTGAAGGAGTAAATGTGCACTCCTCTAGCCCAAGCCCACTCTGTCTACCTGCCCCCAGAGCTGATGCTGCTTCATCTTGCAGCCAGTCGTCTCCAGGAAACCCAGGTCTTCCAGCCATATTGCCAATTTCCTTGTGATCAGATATGTAAACCTTCCACACCCCCCTCCAACTTCTATCTCTTATTATAGGAATAAGTAATCTAAAAAGTGCTACCCTTGCTACTGGAAAAGGAAATACTGACAATGGACTTTTCACTTCCTCCATAGTTCCACCCAATCCAATATTTATCATGTATTTACTATGTACACAGTTGCAAAGCAATGGGGAGACAAAGAAAAAGCAGAAACACTCCCTGCCTTCAAGGAGCTTACGTTCTAATGGAGGAGACAACACATTTGTAATGAGGAATATATGTTATATTCAGGGTGTGTTAAGTGAACGAGTGTTTATTATATGATCAATATGTTTCAGGTAGGCAGTGTACTAAGCACTGAGAATACAAAGAAAACCAGAAAGGAAGATTATAGAGAGTCACAGTCAGTGGGGACACTCTGGGTGAGGTATAAGACCTTTCAGCCCAGAGAGAATCTGCTGCCGATGTCTGCTTTGGCTCCCCATCTCTCCTAAGGGCTCTCACCCTTCCTGAGAATTTAAGGAGGGTGTAACCACCTGTGTTCTACTTGAAGCAAGGGATACTTACAGTGAAAAGGCATTTACATATCAATAGCAGGGGGGCTTATAGTTAGCACTTGCTCTGTGTGATGTGGTGAGTAATGGTTCTCTAGTTGGCACATGCTGAGTGTGCTGTAATGAGGTAATCATACCAAGATATTTAAGGGCTGAGAGGACTGGAAATAGGGACTCCATCTTTGACCATCCTGGTGGCCCTCCTGCCTCCTTCACTCCTCCACTAAGACCGAAGCTGGTTCCAAGATCCTCTAGAGAGCTAGTCCAGCTGGTATATTTTGGCACCCAAATTGGGGTGCTCTAGAAAGCACAGTACATTTTGGTGCCTGAACAGGGATCTCCAGAAGAACACTACAGAAGATAGTGCTTTTTTCTAAAGAAGCTTAAGTTCTTTTGGGGGAAGAAAACATAAAAAAGAAGTTGAAAAGGTGAGGAGGAGACAAAGCTTAGGTAGCTGTATGACTAGAGGTAACAAAATAAACACAAAAGATACTGTGGAAGTAGAAATGATGTTTTGATGACTAAATGCATTCATGGGGTGAAAGAGCTTGAAGAACTGAGGAAAGCGCCCATTAGAATCCAAGAGACTACAGGTGGTGGTGCTCTCCAATAGTGATATTAGCATAGGGGAGGCTTGGGGATTTGTTTTGAATCTGTTGAGTTTGAAATGCTTCTGGAACACCAAGTTCAAGATGACCCATAGGTAAGTGAATGACTGGAGGTCAAGAAGAAGGTTAGGAGTGGGTAAAGAGATCCGAGTATCATTTTGTAGACACAGTAGTTGAACCCATGGGAACTGATGAAATGACCAACAGAAAGGTAGATAGAAAAAATGGAAGTGAGTTTGAGACAGAGCCTTGAGGGATACCAACACCAAGGAGGAGTGATGAAGATGAAGATCTAGCAAGGGTCATTGAGAAATGGTCAGACAGGTGGGAAGAAAAGTACTTGTATCATTAGTAGAGTGGGAGACCGAGGTCCAGCATGTAGGTGGAGAGGTGAGGAGTAAATTTTCTAGAGGCATAGAGGAGGTAGATAGGAATGGATCAATTCTAAGCCAATGGATAAAGCACTGGTCATGGAGTAAGGAAGATCTAAGTTCAAATCTTGCTTCCTTGGGTCACTAGTTTTGTGACTTTGAGCAAGACATTATGAATTTCAATTTCCTCTTTTGTAAAATGATGGGTTTGGGCTTCCTTCTCAAGATCTGTAGTCATATGACTCTAAGTTGGCACCACAAAAATCTAGGGGAGAAAGTACCCAGGTGGAGCTATCCATGTCAAATGTAGCAGAAAGCTACAGAATGATGAGAAGTGAAAAAAGTCCATTCGATTTGGTCATGAATCTAATCCTTTCCCTTTTCTTCCATTAAGATGTAAGTGCCTGCAGACAGGAGTAGTTTTCCTTTTGTTTTTGTATCTCTACACATTTCATTCATTCATTTTTTTTTTTTTTGTTCATTCAGTCTTTTATGATTCCCCCATCCTGTATTTGGGAAGTTGATATTTTGACTTGTTACTATTTTTTTCCTGGTTGATCAAGACCAGCCCAAGGTTTTGTAGGATCTAAGCAATAGCCCAGAGCTCACATGCCTTGTAGGCAGAATCTCATCGGAAGAAGGACTGTCCTCCAAGCTTCCCATCCCCATGGCTGGTGAAACACTTCCAGCGACAGGGATTCATAGGCTGGCCCACTTTGGACAGCTCTCTTGTCCTGAAGGTGTCCTCTGAGTCCCATCAATGCTCCTTGTTCCACTGCCTCAGTCAGACTGGACAAGAAGATTTTCTCTTCCACACGGTGGCTTTTCAAATGAGTGGTGATAGCCCGAATCTTCTTTTCCTAATCATGACTCACTCTGCATTTGCTTCTCGATGGCTTTTCTATAGCACTTTTCCTAGAAAAGTTTCACAGAACTTTTGATAGGACAAAGAGCCTGACTCTTCTCCATCATGGTTTGTTTTCCCATGTTACATTGTATCTTCCTCGTTTTGACTCTTCCTTCCTTGACCACGCCACCCAACGTGGGAGCGCTCCCCACTTCCTCAGCTACAGGGTGTTGCTGCCATCCCTGCCCTTCTCCAAGGTGCTGGAAATTTTAGTCTCTCAATACTGCTGACCATCCGGGTTGGGGGAGTAACTCCATCTCTTACTGCAAATAGGAAAGAGGCCCAGTGAAACTCAATTCTGTCATTTTTTTCTGACAAAGCAAAAAGAAAACTGCTGAAGTGGAAAACATGGACTGAAGGGAGACAAGACTTATTAGGCTGGGGTTTGAAAAATGGAAATCATGATGTTGGTGGGAACCTGCTAAATCCTTCTAGTGGAAGTCCTGACCTCAGTCCCAGCTTGAGCTATAGCTGTTCCCTCAGAGCTTAATCCGCTTCCAGATTGAGCTCTGACTCTGGTCACATCTGAGCCCCGGTCTCACATTCAGAGTACCTGGCCGTAGACTCGGCATTGACCTTAGTTACAAATCGATCCCCTAGCCCATCCACAGACTGATCCCTGGTTACCTGGTAATACCTTTTCCTAGTCACAGAGGAACCAGGGCCGGGCCAACTCCTGCCCCAGACACTTACCAGCTAGGGGACCCTGGGTAAGACATTTAATCTCTATTTGCCTCAGTTTCCTCAACTGCAAAATGGGGATAATACTAGAAGCCACATCCCAGGGTTGTTGAGGATCAAATGAGATATTTATAAAGCACTTGTCTGATGCCTGGCACATAGTAGGTGCTACATAAATGCTAGCGGTGATGATACCCAGATGAATTGGGCTGGTTTTGTGGAGATCTGCTGCATTTACGTGAGTGACTCTGTGACGCTCATTATTGCTGTGGAGACAGAGCTCCGAGTTTGGGTTACCCTGGGCACAGTCCTGAAGGAGGATGAAGAGGGTGTGCGGGTCTACAGCTACACCAAATTTTCATCACCTCTCACCTCAGTCATGGACATTATCATCATCATCCAAACCCCTCCCCCATCACAATTCTACCATTTTGTGCTCTTCCTCCGAGAAAAATGGGGTGCTATTAGATAGCCCTCACTGGGTGTCTCTTCTGCAGCAAGCCTGGGAATCTAGAGATATGGGTTTCAGCTGTGCTCCTCTCACATGTTCTGTGTGTAACATTAGGCCAGCTGCTCTTTCTCCCTGGGCCTCAGTTTCCCCACATGAGAAATGAAGCTTCTATATGGTTCTCCAAGGCCTCTCCCAACGCTGATGCTGAGTATTTCATATTATGGGATCCCCTACTTGTGGTGGAGCCCACCCATATGGGGCACCAAGAGCTGAGGTCTAAATTTCCTCTTTTCTCCCTCCTCCCTTCTCTTGACCTCCTTTCTTTGGGGGTGAGAATCACCTGTGTGATTCTGGTGACAGATGGTCTCTTGTCAAATCAACAAGCATTTATTAAGTGCCTACTATGTGCCAGGAAGATAACTTAGTGTCCTGAGCTATGGTCTCTAGTCCAATCAATGAGCATTTACTAAGTTCCTACTGTGTGCCAGGTAGATGACTTAGCGTGCTGAGCTATGGTCTTTAGTCAAATCAATGAGCATTTACTAAGCAAGTTACTAAGGTGGGTGAAGGACAGCTGGATGAGCAGTCCCAGAGGGGCTAGGCCCCCAAACACCCCATTCCCCCCAGCACATAGTAGGGGCACAAAGAAAGACAAAAGGCAGTCCTTGCCCTCAAGGAAGATGGCGTGCAAGCCATGTAGAGGATACATTAAAAATAATTAATGGAAGGAAGATGGGGAAAGGAGTTAAGGTATTAATTAAAGGAAGGTGTTAAGAGAAAGGTTTCCCGTAGAAGATGTGGGTTTTTGGCCATCTTAGGAAGCCAGAAGACAGACACGAGAGGCTGGATGGAATTCTGGGCGTGACTCGAAAGCGGATCGTCTGGCCAGGCTGCCCTGGCGAGGAGCCATTCTAGCTCATCCTGGAGGCTGCCAAGCTTCAGAGAGGCAGAAGAATGCGATTACTTCAGGGCTTAACCCTTACCCCTGCGAGGACAAGAGCTCGGACTGCTCCCATGGCCGCTCCGACTCCCTCGCACTTTCCCATGGTTGCCCCGACTCCCTCTCACTCTCCCATGGCTGTCCCAATTCCCTCGCACTCTCAAGGCTGCTCCCATGACTTCTCTGACTTCCTCTTACTTTGGGGGCTGCTCCCATGGCTGCTCTGACTCTGACATCGGAGTGGTCACCCCGATTCCTCTCACTCTCCCATGGCCGCCCCAACTCCCTCTCACTCCCATGGCCACCCCGACTCCCTCTCACTCTTAGGGCTGCTCAGGCACATCTGGGGCTGGGGCCCCTCTGCAGCAGATCAGGGGGATTGGGGCACATGGAGCACACCCAGCTCTGCCCAGTTTGAGTAGCCAGGACATGGACCCCAGAGACCTGCATAACTAGGGCGCCCATTCACTCAGTAAAGAGCCCCTGTCCTCGGGTAATCACACCTGAAACTTCCCTGACCATATATGGGCTAGAGAATACCCTTGGGGGCACAATCAACTCTTGGAGGTTTAAAGTGCCTCCTGCGAGCAGGGAGGGAGGTCAGCGACAGGCTGGGCTGCACCCTGGGCTTACCAGTGGTACAAGAAGGAGGGATGCTGGGGGAACTGAGATGGAAGGCTTGGAGACGACCTCATTCAAATGTTTCCATATTGCCCAGGGGAGAAACTGAGACCCAGAGAGGTCACACGGGGAGCAATCTGCAAATCCACTCTGTGAACTCCCGGCTTCTCTCTGTGCCCCCCAGAGAAGGGGGAGGCACTAGAGAATAGGGTTGGAGTCAGGGGATCTCGAGAGCTCGCATATGCTGGGGATGGAGGCCAGTCCCCTCTTGGCTATGTTCCATCCCAAGGGCCTTGGCCATTCTGACAAGAGAGGCTGAGCCCATTCTCCAACAATGAGAAGAATGGGGACTGAGGGCAGGAGAGAATGCTGCTGCTACTGTTACTACTACTATTACTATTATCATTACTACCACTACTACTATTACTACTGCTGCTGCTACTACTACTGCTACTGCTGCTGCTGCTAGTATTGCTATGATTGCTGCTCTTGCTGTTGTTACTGCTGCTACTATTGCTACTATGCTGCTACTGCTACTATTACTGCTGCTGCTACTATTGCTACTATGCTGCTACTGCTACTATTACTGCTGCTGCTGCTACTGCTACTGTTGCTGCTGCTGCTACTATTATTATTGCTGCTACTGTTACTATTACTACTATTACTATTATTATTACTATCACTACTACTGCTATTATTACTACTGTTACTGCTGCTGCTATTATTATTGCTGCTACTGCTACTATTGCTGCTATTGCTACTGTTACTGCTGCTGCTAGTATTGCTATGATTGCTGCTACTGCTGCTATTAGTATGCTGCTACTGTTACTACTACTACTATTACTATTATTATTACCACCACTACTACTGCTACTATTACTACTGTTACTGCTGCTACTATTATTATTGCTGCTACTGCTACTATTGCTGTTATTGCTGCTGCTGCTGCTGCTGCTGTTATTGCTGCTGCTACTGCTACTATTGCTGCTGCTGTTACTGTTACTGCTGCTATTGCTGCTGCTGCTGCTGGGGTTGATTTCTCTAGCTTTCAAAAGCACTTTTTCAACTTGATTTCATTTGAGCCTGTAGGTAGGTGTTGTTAACTTCCCATGTTGTAGTGAGGAAACTGAGTCTCTTGGACTTGCCTCGGTCCCAGAATGACCTGATATCTGACCGGGTCTTCCAGGTTCATGGGGGTATCCACCCCAGAGGAGGGGCAGCTCAGGCAGGACCACAGTTCCCACCTTAATGGTGTGGGGGTCTCCAGGGACTCTGGCCAGGGAATTCTCTGCCCCATGGGGAAGGGCCTCAGATGCTCAGCCCGTGGCTTCCTTTGAAAGAAGGAAGGCGTCTGTGGGCATTTGTCAGGAGTCACATTGGGTAGCAGGAGAGTGATTTTCTTTTCTTTTCTTTTTTAAGTTTCTTTTTTTTAAATAGCTTTTTATTGATAGAACTCATGCCAGGGTAATTTTTTTTTTTTTACAGCATTATCCCTTGCACTCACTTCTGTTCCGATTTTTCCCCTCCCTCCCTCCACCCCCTCCCCCAGATGGCAAGCAGTCCTTTACATGTTGAATAGGTTACAGTATATCCTGGATACAATATATGTGTGCAGAACTGAACAGTTCTCTTGTTGCACAGGGAGAATTGAATTCAGAAGGTAGAAATAACCCGGGAAGAAAAACAAAAATGCAAGCAGTTTCTATTCATTTCCCAGTGTTCTTTCTTTGGGTGTAGCTGCTTCTGTCCATCTTTGATCTGAATTAACTCTCTTTATTGAAGAGACAGGAGAGTGATTTTCATAAGCTAAAGAACCGAAGAATTGGAGCAATAGAGATAATTGTTGGACCCCCTCATGGGGGTCATTTGGAGGGAGAAGTCTTGCTGAGGGGTCTTTTCCCAGAAGGCCTGTGATCTCAGGACATGTGGCTGACACGTTGGGGTACGCATTTTGAAAGCCCACAAAGATGGCATCCTGGTAGCCTCCTCCCCCTGTCCCCCTGCACCCAGGTCAGAGGGTCTCTGCAGACTTCTCTGGATGTGAGACTGATGTGAGGCCAGTGAAGGGGGCCTTGGATTCCTGGGCCACCCGCTTCTCCCTCTGAGCATTTGGGGGGCTCTATTGTGTGTGGCCAGCCCCAGGAGACTGGGAATTGCTCAGGGACCTCACTGGGAGCCAGCCGGCTCTGAGCCCCTGCCTTTGGGAGGGATGCTCAGCTAGGCCTCCTCCTGGGGGGGGTAGCCTGTGGTTTGCTGAGAGGCCAGGTGGAGGCTCTGGGGACCAATGGGACTTCTGGAACACATTAAAGAGCAGCCAGGTAAGCAGAAGTCACATTCTGATACACGGCTGAGCTGAGGAGGAAGCAGGTGGGCGTGTCAGGGTGGGCTCCAAACTGGCTGCTGGGCTCAGGAGTGGGGGGCTTTCCTCTATCCCTGAGAAGCCAGGTGGTTAGGGAAGGAGGAAATGAGTTGTGGCCCCCGGGGGGGCCCACTTTAGCTAGGCCCATCTTCATTCAGCTCACAGTTGTGCAGTCTGAGCAGCCCTTTGCTCACTGCTTCCTGACCCATGTGGGCTTCTCCCTGCCCAGGTCCCACTGCCTCCTTCTGCCCCTCTTTCATAGAGACCTAGTTCCTTGAGAGCAGGACTTGGGTCATGGAAATCTCCGAGTCCCGAGGGATGAGGGCAAACGGAAGGCTGGCCACCCTGGGACTCCAAGCCCCCCCCTCCCCAGAGGGATTTTTCATCTCCCATGTTCCTCATGGAACAGATGGGTGTGGAAAAGCTCTTTTCCACGAGGGCCATGGGAGACAGGAGGGAGGCAGAGTCCAGCTATAGAGTTAGAGTGAGCCAAAGGATCAGGCTGAAAGTGTCACAGTGGGTGAAAAGTCTGTTGGAAGAAGTCTGGTGTAGTGCCCAGGGGGTCTCACGTGACCATGGGGCAAGCTTTAGATGGGCAGGAGCTCGTTTTGCAGATGCCCTCATGCTAGTAAGGGGAACTGGGCCATGAGTGACAGTGGCAAGATGGGAGGCAAACTTGCCAAATGGGGGCCACTCGGTTCTTTGCCTGAAATAAGCTGAGGGTGGAGGAGCTGGGTCCACAGGGCTTGGGCCCCTTGAGAAAACTGAGGCTTGGGTATTTGGCTCCCCGAGCTTGGGGTGCAGACCCTGACTGCAGGTTAGCCCTCGCTTTGTCCCTTGGAGTGCAAAGAAGGGAGCGGGGGAAGGAAGCTGGCCCCTTCCAGGGCAGGGGATGAGTCCAGGTAAAGGGAGGTGTCCAGGCCAGGGATGTGGCGATGGGGGTCCCACTGCTCTGTCCAGGGCAGGCTGACCGTGCGTCCCTCTTCTAGCACTGCTCCCTTTCCGTCAGGGGTCCATTGGTCTCTGGTCTGTCTTTGGGGACATGTGTCTCCTACCTGAGGGACGGCGGCTGTGAGTGGGGCAGGACCTCTGGAAGCTGCTGCTTCAGGAGCCTCGGGTCCTTCCCATCCCAGGACATCATCTCCCTGACCAGACTCCGGAACTTGCTGGTCAGGCTTTTTGGTGACTCTTGTGGGGACACGACCTTGACTCCAACCAAAAGAATGGCAGCTTTCTGAGGGTACACAGGGTTGGCTACATCCAGGGCAGTGCCGGCCACGCCCAGGGCAGTGCCAGTCTCACCCAGGGCAGTGCCAGCCACCCAGAGGTACTTTGTAAGCATTTCCTGAGGAGGGCAGAAGGTGCTATCAACTGCCTTTTAACTGATGATGCAGGAAAGGGGCGAGGCCCCGGGGCTGGGCAGAAATCAGTGGGCCCCGCTCGATCTCCTCAGTCTGTATCCCTGATGCTAATTGGCTCAGTGGGCCAGGGCCGCTGACCCTTGGCTGCTCGCAGAGGCCGTGCAGAAGCTTGGGCTGGGCGAGAAGACCCAGGCTCGGGCCAGAGCGAGTCCCAAGGTCCCTGGTCAGAGCCCCAAGGCCCCCGGCCAAATCCCATAGTTTTGAGCTTGTTGCTCGGGAAGAACCTGGCCCCGGCCCAGGCCTCCAGAGCCAGAAGGAAGGGCCTGCGTGATGCCTCTGTTGAGGAATTCGGGGCCTGGAACGGTCCTCGGAGCATTTCTGAAAAACAACTCCACGTGATCCTTTGTGGAGACCCTGCGCCTCCCCAGGAGGCTTTCCTGCCTCCAGCTTTGGCTGCTCCCCTTCCTCTTGGGCTGCCCGAGGAAGGATTTGGGCCCCTGTGTGTCCCCTCTCTCCCCCACACTCATTCCCAGGCTTGCATATTTGTTAGATCCACATTGTGTTTTTATTGAAAGGTAAAACAAAATAAAGCAGGACAAAGTGAGGACTCCAATGCAGACCCATTTCACAGATGTGTGGGTAGAGAGTCTCTTGCTAGGTGCAGGGTGAGTCCATCATCTCTGTAACTGGGGAAAAGGAGACAGCTATGGCCAAGTGGCCTGGGGGGGGAGGGGTCAGGCCTGCTTTCCTGGTGAGGAAATGAATGAATGAAGGAGTGGAGAACTGGAACCGGAGAGGAGGCTCTGTGCACCCTGACCCACTGAGCACATATGGAAAGCTTTTTTTCCAGGAGCAGGGTGGGCCTTGGCCAAGGACCACCCTACTGCCTCCATCTGGGTCACTGAGTAACACCCATTCAGGGCCACGAAGTAGGGGTCCTCTTCAGGGGGCCCTCCATCTCTCTCCAGGAGTAGTCTGACCCCAGCAGTGGCCCGGCTCCCCAGCCTCCATGTCCAGCCAGCAGTAGCCGGATTCCCCAGCCTCCCACATCCAGCAGTGACCGGGCTTCCCTCCCTAGTGACGGACCTCCCCCCAGCAATGGTCTGACTCCTCACCTCCCACTCTCTCCACCACCCATCCAGCAGAAGTCTGGCTCCCCAGCCTTCGTCTCCAGCCAGAAGGGGCCTGGCCTTCACCATCTTGGACTAATTAGACAGGAAACGGTTCTGTGTAAGTGTCTGAGGTCTTCCAGCTGCAGCCCAACTGCTTTGGGGACCTGACATAATTGAGGCTGCACAGAAATAGCTGCTTCCCCTGGAGATCTGAGAGGCACCGAGGATCCTCCTTTGCCAGACCCAGCCCTTTCCCAACATTCCAGAGGCCCTGTCCATCTTGGGAGTAGCTGGAATGGAGGATGAGGGAAGGAGCTGGGGAAGGTGCTGAGTGGTTACCGCCAGGCTGCCGGCTGAATGGCCCTGATGTCCCAGACACCCTTTGTGGCCCCTGGGGATCTTGGACCCCTAATCCTGCACCGGAGACAGCCAAACCTGTTCCTGAGCAAGAACGCCTTTCACAACATACCCCACAAAGAGTCCACATCATCTCTAATGAAATATCTCCAGTGACAGGGAAGTCACCACCTGTGGGGAGAAACTGCTGGGCCCAGAGAGGTCTCTGAAAACTATCCCAGCTCCCCAGGGGAGGGGCCTTGTCCCATGGGCTTTCCGGAACCTTTAGCCCCAGCAAGTGCTTCTCTGTCCTACACCTTCCAGGCCGGACACTGAGGCAGCGCCTAGGCCCAGGGGATTTTGTAGGCAGGTCTGGAAAGCAGTCAATCAATTAGTTAATAAGCACTCATTAAGTACCTATTATGTGCCAGGTTCTGCTAAGGTCTTGGGATACAAAGAAAGGCAAAAGCAGGCTTCCTGATCTTAAGTAACTCACAGCCTAATGGGGGAGATACAGCCAAATGATTCTGTGTGAGCATGATAAGTACGAGAAGGCCTAGGAAAGGCTTCCAATCCTAACCTGAGCAGGGAGTGATGGGGCTCCTGCTGGGCCCCAGTCAAGGCCCAAGGGACAATATTGCCCAATGCCAGATGCTCAGATTCCTTAAATTTGAGTTCAATGCAAATTCCATGACTCACTAACTACATTGTATTAATTTGGGAAATCATTTCTCTTTGGCCCTCAGTTTCCTCATTCATGTAGCAATATTCCAGCTCAAGACAACCTGGGAGGGCAGCGGTAAAGTCCAGCTTACTCATCTGGGCAAGCTAGTCAGAGGCCCTGAGCTTGGGGGCAGGTCAGCAGCAAGGCTTCGTGGCCTCAGTCCAGCAGGCTAGCGAGGAGACCTTGAGCACTTAGCATAGCAGGTCATTGGTCAAACACAAACTTGAAAGATGACAACAATATAAAAACACTTACATGTGAAGCCTCAAAGAAAACTGGTGGTCTTAGACTCCCCAAAAAACTCCTGGAAAAGCTCAAAAAGAAGTTTTAAAAATAAGAAAAGTAGAAGAAAAATTGGAAAAAGAAAGAAAAGCGATGCAAGAAAAATATATATAAAATATATTAAAAATCAACAACTTGATAAGGGAAATGGAAAAAAAGTGTAAAAGGATGCAAAAAATTCACTAAAGAAAACAATTCCTTAAAAAATAAAATTGGTCAAATGGAAAAGGAGATACAAAAATCTACTGCAGAAAGCAACTCCTCAAAAGGTACAAAGGCAGAATGGAAAAGAAGATATATAAAAACTCACTGAAGAAAACAATTTCTTAAAAATTAGAACTTGGCAAGTAGAAGCTAATGACTCCACAAGACATCAAAAACCAATCAAACAAATTAAAAAGAGGAAAAAATAGAAGGAAATATCAATATCTCATTAAAAAACCGACCTGAAAAATAGATCCAGGAGAGATAATGTAAAAATTATTGGACTACTAGAAAACAATGGAGGGGGAGAGAGAGAGAGAGAGAGAGAGAGAGAGAGAGAGAGAGAGATAAAGAGAGAGAGAAAGATACAGAAAGAGAAGTATAAACAGAGGAAAAAAGGATGGGGAGAAATATACAGTTAGTAATCATAACTATGAATGTGAATGGGACAACCTCATTCACAAAACAAAAGCAGATAGCAGATTGGATTAAAAACCAGAATTCTAAAATATATTGTTTACAAAAAATAAATTTGAAACATACACACACGTATGCATGCATGCATGCACACACACACAGAGTAAAGATAAGGGACTGGAGCAGAATCTATTATGCTTTAATTGAATTAAACAACAACAACAAAAAAAAGGTAGGAGTAGCAATAATGACAAGTAAATCACCCTAGATAAAGTGAAAGGAAAAACCAGATCTAATTAATAGAGATAAGGAAAGAAATCGCATCTTGTTAAAAGGTACAATAAACAATGAAGTATTTCTATTACCACATATATATACATGCACAAATTGTATATCATTCAAAATTTTAAAGAAGTTAAATGAATAACAAAAGGAAACATAGTAAACTATATTAGTGGGAGACCTCAACTTTCCCCTCTCTGAACTAGATAAATCTAAACACAAAATAAATAAAAAGTTAAGGAAATGAATAGAATTTTAGAAAAGTTAGACATGATAGACATTTGGAAAAAAGTCAAATGGGAATATAGAGAAATATATGTTTTTTTTCTTAATAGTACATGACACTTACACAAAAAATGATCCATGAAAATAAAAGGGATGCTAATCAGTTGGGGAATGGCTTAACAAACTATAATATATTATTGTTTTCTTTCTCTCTCTCTCTCTCTCTCTCTCTCTCTCTCTCTCTCTCTCTCTTTCTCTCTCTCTCTTTCTTTGTCTCTTCCTTCCTTCCTTCCTTCCATTCTCTTTCTCTCTCTCTCTCTCTGTCTGTCATTTTACAGAAACTGACTAATATGGAAATGTTTTACATGATTGAACAAACATAATCTTTATAAGATTTCTTATTATTTCAGGGAGGGGGAAGGTAGAGGGGGATAAATACCATTTTAACCCAAAAATTAACCCCCCAACAAATGTTAAAAATTGTTTTACATTAATTGGGAGAGAATAAAATATTAATTTTAAAAGACTAAATGAACAAACAAACAACAATAACAACAGCCAAAAATTGACTTGTATTAGGGCATAAAACCTTACAATCAAATATAGAAAGGTATACTGAATGTATCCTTTTAGGATAATGATGCAATTGAAATTACTTTCAATAAAGGGTCATGGCAAGGAAACAAAAAATGGAAGCTAAATAAATGAGTCAAATAATTAAATATAAAAACAATAAATAAATTCATTAAAGAGAATGACAACAATGTAATAACATACCAAAATCCATGGAATGCAGCCAAGACAGTAGAGAAAAAACAGATCAACAAATTGCATGTGTAACTAAAAAACAAAACAAAACTAGAAAGAGAATATAACAAAAATACTTAATTAAATACCAAATAGCAAATTCTGAAAATCAAAGGAAAAACTAATAAAATGGAAAGTTAGAAAACTATTGAACAGTTAGTAAGACTAGATCTGGCTTTATGAAAAACAATATCAATAAAAATAGATGGACCACTGGTAAATTTTATTTAAAAAAAGAAAATCAAGTTAACAATATCAAGATGAAAAGGGTGAACTCACCACCAACATAGATGAAATTAAAGCAGTTATTAGGAGCTATTTTGCCTAATTATGTGCCAACAAATCTAACAATCCAAGTGAAATGGATGAATATTTCTTCTCAAAATATAAATTGGCAAGATTAACAGAAGAGGAAATTGAATACTTAAATAACTTCATCTCTGACAAAGATATTAACAAACAAACTACAGGAAAAACTCTCCAGAGCCAGATGAATTCATGGGTCAACTCTTCCAAATATTTAAAGAACAATTAATACTGTATAAACTTTTGGGAAAAAAATAAGCAAAGGAGTTCCACTGAATTCCTTTTGCAGCACAGATATGGTGATTATACCTAAACTAGGAAGAGCAAAAATAGAGAAAGAAAATAACACACCAATTTCCCCATGAATATTGATACAAAAAAATTAAGTAAAATATTAGCAAGATTACGGCAATATATTATCAGAATCATAGGTTATGACGAGGTGAAATTTATACCAGGAATGGTTTAATATTAGGAAAGCTATCAGCATGATTGACCATATCAACAATAGAAGCAAGAGAAATAATATGGTAAATGTAGAGAAAGCTTGTGACAAGATACAACATTCATTCCTATTTAAAACACTAGAAAGCATAAAAATAAAAGGAGTTTTCCTTAAAATGATAAGCAGTATCTATCTAAAACCATTGACAAACATTATCTGTAATGGAAATAAACTAGAAGCTTTTCCAATACAATTGAAATGAAGCAAGAATTCCTATTATCATCACTGTTATTCAATATCATTCTAGAAATGCTAGCTGTAGCAATAGAAGAAGAAAAAGAAAATGAAGCAATAAGAATAGGCAATGAGGAAGCACAACCATCAATCTTGTGGATGATATGATGCTATACTTGGAGAACCCTAGAGAATCAATTGAAACACTACTTGAAATAATTAATAACTTTAGCAAAGTTGCAGGATAGTAAATAAACCCATACCAATCATCATTTCTACATATTAGCAAGAAAGCTCAGCAGCAAGAGACAGAAAGGGAAATTCCACTTAAAATAACTAGATAATATAAAATATTTGGACATCTACCTGCCAAGGCACACCTGGGAGCTATATGAAAAGAATTGCAAAATTTCTACTTTCTATACAAATAAAATTAGAACTAAATAATTGGAAAAATATCAACTGCTCATGGGTAGGTTGAACCAATATAATAAAATGACAATTCTACCTTAATCAATTTATATATTCAGTTTCATACCAATAAAGCTACCAAAAATTATTTTATAGAGCCAGAAAAAAAATCAAAATTCATCTGGAAGAAAAAAAGTCAAGAATATTAAAGGAATTAATGAAAAAAAATTGTGAAGGAAGGTGGCCTAGCCCCACATATCAAACTGTATAATAAAGTGGTCATCAAAGCAATCCATTAATGCTTAAGAAACATAGTGATGGATCAGTGAAACAGATTAGGGACACGTGAAATAGCAGGAAATGATCATAGTAATCTTGTGTTTGATAAACCCAAAGATCTCAACTTTTGGAACAAGAACTCATTTAAGTAAGATGCTTCCCACTATACCATAATACCCTAAACATTATTCATCAACAGGACCTATCGGGTTTTTAATTACAAGTAATAGAATCCACAAAGCCTTCTGTAGCAGTGTCCCATCTTCTTCTGGCTCTTAGTCTTTTCCATACTCAAGGACTCAGACCCCAAGGCTCATGGTACTGGGGTTGAGAATCAGGACATGACTTCAGCACACACAGCAAGGAGGAGACCAGTGTGAGTGTAAAGGGGCCTCACTGATGAAGCTAGATTTAAAAAAAAGGAAACATTAACACAAGAGAGAAGACAGGGCAGGTACCTAGATAAAGTAAAAGTGGGGAATAACAGACTTTCTTTTATGTCTTCCTGCTCCATTTTTTAAAATAACTTTTTATTGACAGAACCCATGCCAGGGTAATTTTTTACAGCATTATCCCTTGCACTCACTTCTGTTCCGATTTTTCCCCTCCCTCCCTCCACCCCCTCCCCCAGATGGCAAGCAGTCCTTTACGTGTTGAATGGGTTATAGTATATCCTAGATACAATATATGTGTGCAGAACCGAACAGTTTTCTTGTTGCACAGGGACAATTGGATTCAAAAGGTATAAATAACCCGGGAAGAAAAACAAAAATGCAAACAGTTTATATTCATTTCCCAGTGTTCTTTCTTTGGGTGTAGCTGCTTCTGTCCATCCTTGATCAATTGAAACTGAATTAGCTCTCTTTATCGAAGAGATCCACTTCCATCAGAATACACCCTCAAACAGTATCGTTGTTGAGGTATATAATGATCTCCTGGTTCTGCTCATTTCACTTAGCATCAGTTCATGTAAGTCTCGCCAGTCCTCTCTGTATTCATCCTGCTGGTCATTTCTTACCAAACAATAATATTCCATAACATTCATATACCACAATTTACCCAGCCATTCTCCAATTGATGAGCATCCACTCAGTTTCCAGTTTCTGGCCACTACACACAGGGCTGCCATAAACATTTTGGCACATACAGGTCCCCTTCCCTTCTTTAGTATCTCTTTGGGGTATAAGCCCAGTAGTAGCACTGCTGGATCAAAGGGTATGCACAGTTTAATCACTTTTTGAGCATAGTTCCAAACTGCTCTCCAGAATGGCTGGATGTGTTCACAATTCCACCAACAATGTATCAGTGTCCCTGTTTTCCTGCTCCATTTTTGGGTAATTCGGTTTTGTGATATGTTCTAGAATTGGCTTTCCTTCCCTCCCCTCCCCTTTTCCTCTTTTTCCTCCCTTTCTCTCCCCTACCTTCCTCTTTCCTTCCCTCCACTTTCTTTCTTTCTTCTCCCCTTTCCTTTCCTCTCCTCCTCTTCCCTCCCCCTTTCCCTCCTTCTCCCTCTTCCTCTCTCTTCCCCTCTCTTCCAGATTCCCAGGGGCTCCTTGTGTTTGGTGTCTTGCCCATAGCAGGTGGTAGCTCTGGTTGCAATTTTCCAATGACCCCTTGTATTTGGTGTCTTGCATGCTGGGAAGGGCGATAATGATGAGGAAACTTTCTGAGACATCCTAGGCTACATCCTGAGAAAGTCGTTGCTTGGGTTCCTCCAGCCCCTCCATCCGCGGCACATTTGAGAACCTACAGTTGAAAGGAAACCTGAGTTCTCAATCAGGTAGCGCTGGAATCTCACTGTTGGTTCTCCTCCCCATGGAGGGAGGAGTCGGATTCCAAGACAGCCAGGTCTAAGAGCCCTCAGAGACTGGGTCAGAGCTGTCTCTGTCTCCGCAGCTCCCCCAACTGCCCCTAAATCCCCCAGGGATGCAGACTGGAGTGTGTGCATGCAGGTATGTGCTATGGGTGTGTGCATGCATGGGTGTGAATTCTGCGGGCTGGACAGCCCGCTGAAAAAGCCTGGCGGTCGGCCATAGTCCTGGCCCCTCTCCCCAGAGGAGCTGTGAGTGTGATCTTGGACAGTTCCGAGAATCGATGCTCACCTCCTTATCTAAGCAGGATGATTCTGTCTCCCGACAGCACCAGGAAATCGATTAGAAGCTGGCTTAGGGCTCCAATACTTCCAGTACAGTCTCCCTGAATCACCCGAGCCTCAGCCTCTGCTGCTTGGTGGGTGTAGCTGGTGGGAGGAAGGGTAGGTATCTCCTTCTCTCCTCTCCATCATCCTTCAGCTAGATATGCCTGGACCAGGGAGCAAGGAGTCATCCGAGCAGCTCCTGGCAGCCCGCCCCCCCCATCCCTAGCCTGGATTCTCTTTGCTTTGGACAAAGCCAGTTATTCCTCCTCTGGCTTTTGGGGGATAGAGTCTGCAGGAGCTTGTGCTCCTTCCAGTTTCTCCCCAGGGAAGCTGCTCGGCATTCTGGGAGTCCGCCCCCAGAGCCTCCTGGCAGGTGGGCATGGACAGAACAGGCTTGGCTCCCACTCTGGGTGCCCAGGGCCCAGTTGTAGAGATTGGACGATCCCACGGGGACCCCAAACTTTCCGCCTCAGAGACTGTGCCCCAAGGTTCCCCTGGTCTGACTGCTGCCTGCCTTATCCCCATCCCCTCTCTATCAGGGCAGGTGACGCCTCTGCCAGGAAGCCTTCCTCCACCAGAAGGATTCTCTCTGTGTGGCAGGTGGGCTTCTCCGCCCCACCCCCCACTTCTGGCCAGACAGTCTGGCTGTCTAAACTGTGACTTTTTGGAGGTCACATGTCTTAAGGCATCTTGAATTTAGAGCCCAAGACTGGACCCTGGGCATGGCATTATCAGGCTGAATTAAGGGACTGATTAACTAATTACTGTGGTTGGGGGATAGCCCAGGTGTCCCAGGAGAGCAGGGGAGGGGGCTGTCATTGCAAGGGAAGTCAAGGAAAGCTTTGTGAACGCTGATGGCTAAGGTACAGAGAGAAGAGGAGGCGCATTTCAGGCAGGGGACACAGCTTGAGGAAAGAAATGGCAATGGGAGTGAGCATGGTGAGCTCACGCAGAGGTCTGACCAGAGTGAAGGGTCCTGGCCGGGGAATGGGGGGAGGGGGGTCTGGGGAGGAGAAGAGCAAGGGGACCGTGGTGGGAAGAGGGTTTGGGGAGGAGAAGGGCAAGGGGACTGTAGGGGGAGGAGGGTCTGGGGAGGAGAAGGGCAAGGGGACCGTGGTGGGAGGAGGGTTTGGGGAAGAGAAGGGCAAGGGGACTGTAGGGGGAGGAGGGTCTTGGGAGGAGAAGGGCAAGGGGACCATTGAGGTCTCCAACCCAAGAGACCTTGGAGGCTCCCGGATTGGCTGGCCCGGGCCCCGGCTCGGGAATCAGGGGGATTCTGCTGCCGGGCCCAGGACCTGCGAATCTGGACCGCCACCTTGCTCTGCTCCTTTGGAAGGCAGGGGCGGCAGGGCTCGGTGGGGCTGTAGGAAGTGACCACCTAGAAGGCGATGGGCGGTACCGAGCAGAGAACAATTTATACCTCAGAATCCTGCTCTCCAGAGCCGGACGCTTCTGAGAGTGGCTAAGGTGGAACCGGCCCTTGCTGACCCCTGTACATTGTGGCAAGAACTCTGCCCTTGGAGCCTGGTTGAGGTGAGGATGGGCCAGGAAAGGGCTCTCGGAGCCCCCAATTCTTCCTCTGGCTGAAGCTCCAAGCCAAGGCAGGGGTGACCACCGGCGTGTCCGGCCACCTTGGCAGGGCTCCATGGGAGTGTTCCCTGCTCCCACTGCTGGGCCCCCCGCCCATTCTGGGCCTTCCCAGGCTCCTCCAGAGAGGCTCCAGGACAGGTTTCTTCAGAAGTCCCTCCCAGAGCTGGCTGCAGCCCAGAGTAGGGCAGGACCGAGCCCCCCCGGCACCCCTGGCCCCTCTCCAGGACCTCTGCAGGCCCTGGGCACCCCTCTCCAGCTGTCGGTGCTCCCTCCTCTCCAGCAGATGAGGAGCCCAGCAGTTTCCAGCCAGGTCCCCCTGCCTCTCGGAAGCAGAAACAGATTTCTCATCATGGCCTCCATCTGCCAGGGTTTTCTTTCCTTTCACATGGAACTGGGGATGGAGATCTGAAACGTCAGGCCTGGGAAGGGTTTATTCTTCCTGTGGCAGCCCATGGATGGAGGACGTGCAGCCGGAGGAGGGGAGGTCCCAGGGGCGGGCGTCCCATCAGGGGAGGAGCCCCAGCTGC